>NC_134403.1:320663474-320745098 GCF_038048845.1 Mixophyes fleayi
AGCTCTTCTGCAATTGGATCATTCAACCCAACCTGCAAACAATTTGACCTTCAACATGTGTGTCCATACTGCCCACATATCTAATAATTTCAGAATCATATATAACAACCAGCATATAAAACATGTAAAATATACCAGTATGAAGTAAATTGAGCCCATAGCTAAGATAGAGAGTAAGAAAATACTGAATTATAAAGATTGCAGTATTGCAAAATAGAGGTTTACACCAAAAATCCGAAATAAAAGAGGCATTGGACTGTAATGCATTTTTTTTAATGCTCTTTATTTTATTCCAGTACCTCTGGCGCGTTTCAACAGAGTTGAAAGTTCACATTTATATAATTGTAGATACAATACGAATCCGTCAAGCAGCCTTTACATATGTGTTTGCCTTGAACAAGATAACAACTTCCTGTGCTGCCACAGATGCAAATTTAAAAAGAAACAGACTGAACACATCTGTAAACAAATCTAAACACCTATAAAACACATATTATATACACACATAAAAACAATGAGTTAAAAAACACATTAAAACGCCAGTGTGTACGTAGTCTTACCATGGGTCTGGGGGTCAGGGTCTCGCCTCAATCACGGCTTCTTTTGATATATAAGTCTGTTTCAAAGGCTAACTTGTAAATCTTAATAAATGTTTGAAGCAATATATAAACATTGAGCTAAAGTAGACCTGTTGTGAAACCACAATCCAAAACATGCCCTGCTAGGCATTAACCAGGAGATCCACAGGATCTGGAAATCCACCCGGAGACCCACAGGCTGACCAGACCTGAGTTAGAGCAATAAAGAGTCCACTGCATGTACTTCAAGGGCCATATATATATATATATATATATATATATATATATATATATACACACAATAAACAAAGAGCAAAGCTGCTAAACAAATTAATTCAGCAATATAAAGATTATTAACACGACAGACTACCAAAACAGTAATAAAAAAAAAAAAATTCAAATAAAAAAAATTCACTTGTGAGACTGACATTGTACTGATACAATGTAACTGTTTGCTGAAATGAAACTTCCCCACCCCTATTTTTACAAAGAAAAAAAAATCATTACACCTTGCTATTTATACATCATTGTGGTGTGGATTATTTAAAATAGACTTGCAACACTTAATAACACCTGGATGGATTATTAATATTAAGATTAAAAAATATTGTTTATGTTTGTATACTGTAAATAGCATATAAATTGGATTTGCTCAGTAAGCACATCTAGTATTACATTCATCTGGAAACAGATCAAAATGGAAAAAGGCAATAGTTTCCTGCTGTATATATCTGCGTCAGTAATCCTGATCTATAGCAAGGACATTGCATCAGTGCGTATGAACATACAACACCATCATATGCATGGTGAAGTAGCTGCAACTTTTATGTACATATTGGGCTCTAAAAAAGTAAGTCAATGTCCAAGTTTGCTTTGCGTGGTTATTGCACTGTTATGGGGTCGCCACCTAGTGTTCAGAGCTGAAACTATTTTAATCCATTTTACTGATGCTAAACCTGATTACTTTTTTTGCAGAAAGCAGCCATTAGTATGTTATCTGTCATGTGTACCCTTTATATTATGACATCATTATGAACAGCATTGAAAGAAGATCTGAAAATAGTAAACTGTTTTTAAATTGCAATGCACAGATTATAAATCAGTTTCTTCTATACATAATAACAAAATGTAACACAATCATTAATGCTTTGCAAAAGTAGTTTTCCTGTATTGAAAGGAAGGTATTTTGTTTACTCGTTGACACTTTCTCCAATGTCTTACAATCAAATCACATTGAAAGGATATAATAAAATATAGCTACAGTAAGTCTAAATGCAGTTCATGAAGAATTATTTAAATAACTACCTGTCTGGCTTGCTTGCAATGATTTTGGCGTGTAATCCATTCTTTCTTCTATCGATACCTCCCAAAAATGCACTAAAACTATGACAGCCAATCAGTAATTAGATTTCTTCGGTCTACTGCAAGTTTGACAAAGAAAGCAAATGATTGGTTGCTATGGTTTTAATGCAGACTTGCACATTTGCCAAATAAATAACTCTCTTTTCTATGTTACTAAACAATTCTATATATAAGTCTAGTTTAAAAAAATCACAAAAATGTTGAAACCTCTCCTATCGTCCCAATGATACAACAGTACTTAAAACACAGAGGCTATTAATTTCTCTACACTGCTGGAAGATAAATGGATTCTGAAGAAATACAAAAGTGAAGTTTATGTTTCTACTGTAGTTTGCAGACAGAGATTTACCGTGAAGGCTGTGAGAGGCTTGGATGTGTTTTTAATCATGTGTGTTGTAATTGGCAGGCTGGCATATGAGTCACTAACTAAATTAACTGAAGTTTCCTTTAGGGAAAAATGTAATCACTTAGCACATGGATACATTTCAGTAAATTAACCGCTTCGGTGTTAAAGAGACCTGCAGATCCTCGGGGAGCTGCTATTTCCTACAGCTCAGGACATACCATATGGGGCTTTTTATGTTGAAGATGAACTATCTATAACAATGTTAGAATACAATAGGAGGAAATCCAGAAAGATTCTCTTGTTTATTGTTCTGATGTCTTTATTGATTTTTCTGTATTTCCATTTCCAATGTGACAAAAGACTCATTTATGTTCCTCTCTTGTGGGATAGTTATTGGGACATAGAATGGGGGTGGTCACTTCTCCTATCCATCTCAGCTGCCAACTAAGTATCGCTTTTTACTGGCAGGAATCCCTGGAGTTGCTCGTAGAAAGATTCCCAGTACTGGACAGAGGTGTTACTATCCAGCTGTGGGCCCCCGGGGCAGGGAGGCGGGGAGGAAGGATCTGGGGCCCCGGATCTTCTGCATCTGCCGTGCACCGGTGCCCTATTATCTCCATGGGCCCCGGTGCACGGCACCTTCCACACCAATGGTAGCTCCACCATTGCCCCAGGAAGATAAGGGCGGACTGTTGTGAGCAACGACCTGCTCATGCTTCTCCATCCAATGACTACATTAAAGTGACCCATCTCCTGCACACAAGTGGAGGTGGACATTTCTTTGGGTTGAACCAAAATGCAGAAACTTTCTCCACTGGGTGTGTGAGTTTCCCCACATGCTTTTTTGGCAAACATTTAAATTAAATTTTGTTCAACAATGGTTTTCTTTTTGCCACACTCCCAACAGAGAATATTTGTAAAGTGCCTGGGCTACTGTTGACCCATGGACAGTTATTCCCACCTCTGCCATGGAAGACTGTAACTCTGTCAGAGTTGCCATAAACCCCTTGATGCTATCCCTAACATGTGCCCTTCTCACATGTGAATGCTCCATTCTGAAGCCCATTCCATACAAATTTACAATTGTGTGATATTCTTTTTGTTTGTTTATTATGGATTTGACAATGGTCTGGAAGATAGATGCCTTTGAAATTGTTTTATGTACTTCTCATGATTGGTGTTTTTTAATAATCTATTCTCAGATTTGTTTTGAATGTTCTTTGATCTTCATGATGAAATTGTTTACAAATGCGCTCATCAACAATGGAACCTCTCACAGATTATTTATTATGAAACATTGGCAATCAAAGAATTTTGTGACCTTTGAAGTCAACTGATTGCACTACGGTTTATTTAAGAGTATCTTAGCAAAAAGAGTGAATAGTTATATAATCAATTATTGTCTATTTTTATTTGAAAATTAAAATAATAAAACATTTATGGTTGATTTTTTTAAAAAAAAATAATAATTTTTTTTTGACATTACAGAGCATTTATGCTGATCAGTGGTAAGAATTGCCACACAAGTCCATGTTGATTCCATGATGTAAGACAATAGAATGGTAAACAGGCCAAAAGTGTTGAATACTTTTTATAGCTATTATATGCAGACAACATACAAGCCTGTACTCTGCAAGAACTTTATATCAAAATTGATATACCCCACATAAATTATCACAGGCATATTTCTACTAATATATATCTACATTTATCTATGATAGGGCTATATGTATGAAATTAATTATCTTTTATTTATTAATTACAATACACGATTATCTCTTATTTGGATACATAAGAATTCCTATGCAAAATAGCTAATAAAAGGGACTAGTTTGTCCTTCATTTCTACAGGAATAAACTAACAAAAGTTATTTTTAACTTCACAACTATAGGGTACTGTGGACAAGAGGTCCTCTGTCTTCTGCGTTGTGACCAAATTGGCTCTTGCTCAGCATGAGAAGAGATATTATCTGAATTCAGCACAGGATCATCTTACATACTATAAACTAGTGCATGTCAGAGGTCAAACAATTAGTTATTAGCACCCTGCTAGGGTGTATTTAAACCAGTTGACAACTAGTAGAATGACCGTGCTTGTCAGGCTAGGACCACAACATAAAATAAAAGCACTTAAATAGCAAATGATAACTTTTACATCCTCATCATACTATATATATATTTATCAAGCTCCATGAAAATGATCACACCTTATTTTAGCACTTACTTAATATCCCTTTCAGACAGCTGTAACTTAGCACTGTGTGAACATTGAAACACATTTGTGTGTTTAGCCACTTCTGTAAGTGTTAAATGCGACATTGTCTTAGTCATTTGTAGATGGAGTTGGCTACATGCATTGAATAGAAATTAATTCACAATATTTCTTTCAGTCTAACGTATAAATTAAATGAGGAAGACATATTAATGAGTAAGGTATTGTACTCACAACTGGCTGAATATACATTAGAGATGTGTGCTGACCCTTGTGTTTCGTTGTCGGTTCTAAACCACGTTTGTGTTTCAGCTTTACTACCAATTTTGCAAAAAAAAAAAACCCAAAAAAACCACAAAAGGTTTTGGTTTTGGATCTGAATTTAATTAAAAATTGTGAAACATAGGTAAAATAATGTTATTTTGACCTATTTTTTCTCCTGTATTGCTATTTTTAGCATTAACATTCATTTCTAGTCTATTTTCTAATGATCCCTTCACAACTGTTCCAATTTTCTCCAATTTTGGCCAAATTCTGCAGCGGGCTGTCTTAATAAAGGATTTTGTAACTTTGCCATCAGTGCATTTGCTTTTTCCGATTCAATTAAAAATACTGCATATAGTTGATATCTCCCTTACATTGCACCCAAACCTCTTCAAGTTCAGACTTACTATTGCTGTAATTGAATGAATAAATAAATAACCACAGGCCACCAATGTAAATTTGTCAAAATATTACAGTTTTGATTTAAACAAAAATGTTGACGGAGAGAGTCAGCTAACTACTAATGGCAAAATCAAACAGTGGAAGGTCAAATTGCCATTACACCACTGGTCCCAGGGTATAATCCTTTATGATGTTACAGCTTCCTAGTAACTGTTATAAGCTTTAATAACTAACAGGAGACGTCTTCACCTACAGCAGCCACCTTTGCATTTGCTTTCTTCAATTCAATGAAAAAAATAATTAACCATACGGTTCTCTAAATCCATCACATAGCATAAATCACCAGCCATCATTTCTCCATCTATACATGTATCCTTTGCCTGTCCTCTTAATTTCTTAGAATGTGCATTGTCAAGGCATGTTTTGGGCAATCAAATCTGCATCATTGTGAGTATTATACATACTTACATGTGTGTGAAGGGCAACTATTGGCCTATCTGAACTGTCTCTTTTACCTATTTCTTATACTTAACTAATAGAACATATAAATATTATTTATATACATTCCATATTTATATACATGGGTCTTGAGGACCACCTTCGCTGCAATTCTCAAGCAGCCCCCTCAACCCCGGGGTTGGATGAAGTTTCCCCTGGGAGAATGCTCTGTTAATGTGTTGTGTGCCTAATATTTGTATTTTTGTAGTATGGGTGCAGGCTACCTTCATTTCTCAACATCTTCATTTATTTAACTAGCGACAAGGTAATGAAAGCCTTGCTCTTGGCTACTGACGAATGCTCTGGCAGTGTATTGTGTGCATAATCTTGAAATTTTTGTGGTATGACTGCAGGCCACCTTCGTTTCTCAGCATCTTCCTTTATTTATATAGCGACAGCAAATTAGGTAGCTCTTTACAATTGGGTATCTACTTGTCTAAATATCTACTGATGCCTCTCTCCATGTAATTATATCTAACTGTTACTGCCACTTCTTGGTGTGCAATGTTCCAAATGTAGTGCGTGCGCAGTGCTTCACCATTTTTATCTCTTGCACCTTACACTAAATTATTTTGCTGTTTAATTTATCTAATGGGCTTACTTCAGTTGGTGGCATGGCAGATGAAATATTTTTTTGCAGCTGCTGCAATATTCCCATTGCTATATTACAGCACCAAAATACAATAAATGGCACTTAACTTCATGTATCAAACTGTTATTTCCCTATAGAGTGTAAACATGTAAGCAGGGCCTTCTTATAGCTTTGTCTGTCTGGTAATACTCAGTTTTGTTTAATTACTGTTTTTCTCCCCATTTGTAAAGTTTGCAATATTGGATGGTCTTAGCCTTCAGGTGGCAGTTTTGGGTACATTGGGGCCTGATTGACTGAGATGAGTTTTGGGAGTATGAACGCCATGCTTGTGTAAACCAGTTCTGGCTACAAGATTTTGGCAGGTTAGCTCAAGAGCATTCAATAGAGTCCTTAGGAGTGAATTATAATATAAATGTATACCTTGCAATATTCCCAATTAAAAAAATCAGGATATTTTTAGGTCATGCTTTGGTCTAACCCGGTGGCACTCACCATCACGATGAAAGAAACTCCGATACTGGTCAGGATGCTCAGTTTGTGGTGCTCTTTCGGGAGAGCTTCTACAAATCTGGAAGTCTCCCGGACATTCCAGTAGAGTGGGCAACTGTGCATGAAAATAAAATGGTTGTTTTAGCGGGGGGGATTAGGCTGAAGAAAGCTGGTGAAGTGGACATCCAGTGCTTCAGCAGCATCTGGGCCTGATGGTAGATTAAACAACCATTGGGATACACTAAGGTTTAGAGTCCACCTGTTAATCTCTGCAAACTTTTAGTCAAATAGAACAGCACAGTTGGTCAGTATTTAATATTACACATAACTATAGAGAAGCATAGGAAATATCAACTGAGCAGCATGATATAATCTTGCAGCATAGGAGACACAGAACATTACAATAGCATTACTTTGATGAACGACTTCCTTGTCTATCACTATATAACCAGTATGCTTTGTCCTGAACTTTCTTGTTAATGAACCTTAATGTTGAGGTGGATCTGTGGGAGGAGACAGGCAACATTTTAACCCAACTGTTACTCTTTGGATGTGTGTACACCTTTAAGGTCTTATCTGGGCAACGTGTTCATTAGGATTCTTCAAAATAACATGTACTAGAAAGCTCTACAAAGAAAAGTATGTACATTAAAACCAGATCACAAGCTTCTAATCTATTAAAGTGTAAATGTACTGTACATAAAGAAGTCTAGCAAATCAGTAACACATGATTGCTGCTGTTCTGCACTGCTGCTTTCCACAGCCAAGGGTCAGGCCGGGTAAATCTATTCACGAACCCACTAAAACCTATATTTTTTTTAAGCTGATCATTTACTAAACTGATAAAATGCAGCATATTATTTTTTCCAAGGCACAAACATTGTGCATTACACCATTTATGTTTTAACAGTTACTGGAATAAAATATTCGATGAATCACTCACTTGACAAAAGAAAAACACCTTTTATGCTTGAAATTAAACTCTTATATCCACACAGATCTGTACATGATGACCCCTGATCAGAGATGGAAGAAATGTCAGCAACATTTCTGAATATATAATATTGTGGCTGAACATGCCATTTGGTAGACAGTTCTGGCTAAGCAATCTTGGAGTGCGTTCTTGTTTTGCCATTTCACATTGTATTTCTAATACTGCATCTCTCAGAAATTACAGTCTCTGCATAGAACTATGACATTGTCCAATCACTCTGCTGCGTAGTCGGGGGTAGGACTGGGAATACTTAAGGGTTAAACTTTTAGGGGAAGTGTACACCTAACTGACATGTAATATAAGTTCCTGATACCCCCTAACGCTGAAGATTATTTAAAGAAATAAATTCAGCTAAACCTAGTTTGAGGTTCTAAAGTGGTAGAAGGTTGGTCTTAAAACTGATATTATCACTCTTATAATCATGTACATTTTTAGATTGATGCCCAAACCAGCAAAAATAGACCCAGACTGATTTACTGGAGCAGATCAATGGGGTGGGAGTAGACGTGCACCTTGAACTGTGCTCCTCAGACAAGTAGGTGGGTCTTCTGCTTCCACTTGCCTGATTTAAGCAGACATCAGTTCCACGAGGCAGGGCTTACACAACCCCACCATTAGTTTAATAAAAACCTGTCAGAACAGGAGAGAGAATCTCCTGTGCTCCACGATTAAAGGCTCAGCTAAGTAAGATTTTGTATTTAATTTGGTCAAGTACAGTAAGATATGACAAGAGGCAGGGTCTTAAATATATGGACTTTTAAAGGATGACAGCAGTAATATGATTGCATGGGATAAAATTGATGTTACAGTAGTTGGAAAGCTTTTGATAATGGGGCTCAGAGGCAATCATTGTATAAACTAAGATATACTGGTCTTTGGAATACAGAATGTTAAGGTACGTAGAGTCGTTATCTTACCAACAATAGCTTTTATTACATTTTTCAACATATAATTGGATACAGAGAGTAAATAAAAGGATCCCTCTGATCCCCACTTCAGCACATCCTACATCCATCCTCCAGGTGCATGTGTGGTGTCAGGTGAAAGGTTTCTACCACATACAGTTACCACTGCGTATAGTGGCTATTTAGTGGTTTCAGCCTGGCATGTGATTTTCTTGTAAGATCTTACAGATGTTGCTAGTTTCACAAAGTGAAGGCTGCCAATATCTGACATGCTTTATCCATATTCGGTAAGGAGGCTGGGGAACATTCGTTCTTTTCGGTATACATTTCACATAAGTCTGTGTCAACATCATCTTAAAACCTAATGATATCTGCACCTGAAGGTGGATCATTCAGTTTTCATAAGTCTGGTTCAACTGAAAGTCCTAACAGTGATGTCATCAATATTTGTATACATTTTATTGTAGATGGAGCAAGATTTCTTCACTGTTATCATAGTATGAACCGTATTACGGATGAGAGACCGTAAATACATAATATAAATACTGTATGCGTGTGTATACTGACTCCTTCTACTGCTCACATCCGACCTAAACAAATCAGATTTATAAAACATCACACAATTCCTCCCTTGTGAATGTTAATAATACATAGAGAGTGCTGTAACACAATGTTCATCAGAAATTATCTCAATGTAGCTATCCTTGAAGCAACATATGGGTAATAATCAGTGGTGATGGGGGGGAGGGAATGGGGATTTTTTTTTATTAATATGGGAAAGAGGGATCTACTTCATCCTAAAACGCCCCAAACATTGTTAAATTTTAATATTTAATCTTCTTAGAGCTGTTTTCACACCATAATTGCCAATCTGATTTCATGTGTCTAAAAAGCTACCCAAATCGAAATCTAAATTAAGGCCACTTGGTGAAAGTGGCCCAAAATTAAAAATCCATTCTTCTCTAGTAATATTTGTTAGGTTGCCCCCTCTCCAGGATGTCTTTATTTTCTTGACCCCTATGACTCTCAGGGTTAACAGATCCTGATTATAACATTTTGTATAGTGATTAGACAAAGGAGTATATTTACTAAACTGTGGGTTTGAAAAAGTGGAGATGTTGCCTATAGCAACCAATCAGATTCTAGGAATCATTTATTTAGTACATTCTACAAAATGACAGCTAGAATCTGATTGGTTGCCATAGGCAACATCTTCACTTTTTCAAACCTGCAGTTTAGTAAATATACCCCAAACTGTTTCTACTTTCTTTCTGATGTTTCTACACTATTTTCCTAATCTAACTTTTAGACTTTGTTGTTAGTTTGTGGACTGCACGGACTCTGCAGTAGGTAAATAACCCCATAAGTGACTTATGTTACTGATCTTGTAATGTGAACTCTAGTAGTCTTACAAGCTTGATACTTATTGCAAAGTAGAACCCGTTTTTATTTTCCTTCAACCGTGTTTCATCGGGGGTCCTCTCCCCTACTGGGATTGAGCTATTTCACAGACTGTTCTTAAGGTTATGGGCTTCTTTAAAGATTACTGCAGGTTTCTCTGGTATAATGCCCATAAGTTTATCATCCACGTGTTTAATAGGCCAGTAACTTTGTGTGATGTTTTTACAGCTTCTGTGTGATCGCTGTTCTGTGAAATAAACTGTACTTGACTGTCTGTATTTCCCTCCCGTTTCTTGGATACTAAAAGTATCCATCGAAATTATGTTACATAATGTATGTGTTGTGTAGAGTGCTAAAATGTATGTGTTGTGTAGAGTGTATAAAAATTTATGTATTGTGTAGAATGTAAAAAATGTATGTGCTGTGTAGACTGTAAAAAAATGAATGTATTGTGTAGAGTGTTAAAATGTATGTATTGTGTAGAGTGTTAAAATGTATGTATTGTGTAGAGTGTTAAAATGTATGTGTTGTGCAGCGTGTAAAACAATGTATGTGTTGTGTAGAGTGTAAATAAATATATGTGTTGTGTAGAATGTAAAAAATGTATGTGTTGCGTAGTGTATAAAAATGTATGTGTTGTGTAGAGTGTATAAAAATGTATGTGTTGTGTAGAGTGTAAAAAAAATAATGTATTGTGTAGAGTCTTAAAATGTATGTATTGTGTAGAGTGTTAAAATGTATGTGTTGTGTAGAGTGTAAAACAATGTATGTGTTGTGTAGAGTGTAAAAAATGTATGTGTTGTGTAGAGTGTAAAAAAATGTATGTGTTGTGTAGAGTGTATAAAAATGTATGTGTTGTGTAGAGTGTAAAAAAATGTATGTGTTGTGTAGAGTGTAAAAAAAATGTATGTGCTGTGTAGAGTGTAAAAAATGTATGTGTTGTGTAGAGTCTTAAAATGTATGTGTTGTGTAGAGTGTAAAAAATGTATGTGTTGTGTAGAGTCTTAAAATGTATGTGTTGTGTAGAGTGTAAAACAATGTATGTGTTCTGTAGAGTGTAAAAAAATGTATGTGTTGTGTAGAGTGTAAAAAATGTATGTGTTGTGTAGAGTCTTAAAATGTATTTGTTGTGTAGAGTGTAAAAAAATATATTTGTTGTGTAGAGTGTAAAAAAAATTATGGGGGGTATTCAATTGTTCCTCTGGGCGCCGCCGGAACAAGCACGTTAATACTATTACTGTTATACGGTAATTACTCGCTCAATTTCAGCTCGCAGCTCCCTGAGCAGCGAGCTGAAATTGAGCGAGTAAATTACCGTATGAACGGTAATTACGCGCAATATTACCGTATAAACGGTAATAGTTTTAACGCGCTCGTTCCGGCGGCACCCGGAGCAACAATTGAATACCCCCCTATGTGTTGTGTAGTGTGTTAAAATATTTTTAACACACTACACAACACACAAATTTTTTAACATAGTTTCGCTGGTAATTGTTTTTAACTTTGAATTATAAATAAAGTATTTATTTTAATATATTTGTGGAACAATTAAAGTGTCATCTACAATATTGGACATACATATATTTATTTTTTACAGATGAGTGCACCGCTTTTCACTACATATTTCTTTTCGTTTTGCTTTTTCTCATCTCCATGTCACAGCAGAAATTGAGATTTGTCAGACCAGTTAACATTTTTCCAATTTGCAATTATCCAGTTTTGTTGAGTCTGTGCCCACTGTAGCCTCAGTTTTCTGTTCTTAGCTGACAGGAGTGGAACCCACTGTGTGGTCTTCTGCTGCCGGAGTCCATCCACTTCAAGGTTGGATGTGCTGTGCACTCGGAGATACTCTTTTGCATACCACTTTCAGGGGCCCACGCATGCGCCCCTGACTTTTGTAGCGCATGCTTATATGAGTTACTGTCACCTTTCTATCATCTTAAATTAGTCTAGCTATTCTCCTGTGACCTCTCTCATTAACAAGGCATTTTCGCCCACAGAACTTCAGCTCACTGTGAGGCTGATTATTTATTTATTAAGGAGCATAAATGTCGCTATGTGCTGTATTGTGCGTAAAATCGCTCTGCACATACCCAGAACTGGACAATATGCCAGTGAACGCAGCAACATCCAATTCATTGTCAGAAGCAAAGAAACTTTACTACAGCCTACGATTTCATGGGCAGAGCGGGGAGGGGACTGGGCGTTTGCACGTTGTTAATGTACAGTAAGGGCGAGTCAAGCTCGAGCACAAGTAGCAATGTTAGATGCAGGCCTTGGGCATTTCAAAGCTACATGTTTTTCTGTCATTTAACTTGCGCCAGCTAGAGGTCGGGTGTGAGTGCTGCAGTCGTGTATGTATGCTAGAACATGTCTTTGCAATCCAGAGCTACTATAAAAATGCATTGTATGTATAGTAGAAATTAATAACATCCTAATAATAGTATTATATGGGGGAAAAAACAAACACAATTTTGTAATGTTTTGTCATTAATGACTATATTATTAATATGTGACATTGAAAATTCTGTGCGTTCTTTTGGAACTTTATATTTCATATATGTATTGAACGCATCCTCTAGTGTATTGTCTGTTATACCAGAGTGTACCTTGACTCATATTCAACATGAGACGTAATGTCAGATCCACTCCTTGCTAAATATGGATGGCATATGCCCAATTTACGGGTGTTTTTTTTTAAAAAAAACGCTATTTACATTTGTTTTGAGTTCCTTAATAAATCAGGCCGTGTATGTTTTTTTGTTTTGCACACCATTCTTTGTGAACTCTAGTTTTGTGTGAAAATCCCAGGAGATCAGTATTTTCCGAAATACTTAAACCACCTTGTCTGGCACCAACAACCATCCAGTGGTCAAAGTCACTTAGATTACATTTCTTCCCCATTCTGCAGCTTGGCCTAAACAGTTGAACCTCTTGACCATGTCTGCATGCTTTCATGTATTGAGTTGCTGCCACATGATTGGCTGGTTTACAGTAACAGGCCGGTGAACCTAATAAAGTGGCCACTGGGTGTAAGTTAAAAGCTGAACACTGAAAAGATGGGCAATTAAAGACTTAAAACAGCTGTTCGTATGGTGTGGGAAGAAAGAAGACTGAATTTTGATATTCATCCCTAAATTCCAAAACACAATGGTGATTTTAAATGTACTTTTCTTTACAATGACAGTTGTATTTTTCTCTAGAGCACATAAGACATAATATAAAGGAGAGCTATAACTGTAATCGGTATTAACTATACTAATAATGGCAGATATCCACACATTTCTCCACTCACACTTACTGTGATATTAAGTGCAGCAATCCAGTGATATATAATATAAGACTATACCCCAGTTCCATGCCTGCCTGTCAGAAATGTAAGGGGTTCTACAATGAGCGCCTTCCAAACAAGTCTGTCTGTGATCTGTTCAAATTGACATTTTTCAAGAGTAAATATTGTGCTTGGTGTCTAAAAGTGAAATGTAAATTGACTAATAGCATCTAGTAGCCTCCTCGGGGAGTGTGGTTTATTAAAGGAAAGCAGTGAAATCAGATCTCCTTGCCTGGGCAGCCCTCTAATGTGAGAATCAAATAACGATGTGGTGTTTGGCCCGCATTCAGTCTGCATTGTTATCAGAAGAATGAGAGAGTCTTTGCTCTGTAGTCCTTGACCTTAGCTGCTATGCAACCATTTGATCATGCCTTAATCCAGCTCCTAACATGGTCACATCATGCATGATCACAGGCTGGATGCCTGTAAGATCACTAACGTCTGATGTCACTGGAGTTTATTTAACACTTTTGTATTAAGGGGATTTCCAAACTACTAGAGATAATCGTCTCCAAAATTGCTCACAGATTTCACCCCAACACCATCCAAGGAATTTACAGGTTTTATCAGCTATTTATTTTCAGTAAAATTCCAACTGTTTGCTTAATGGATATTCTGAAAAGCTACTGTATAGTGGTGTTCTGTAATGCAGCACAATTCCCAAATAACATCTGTCAGTATAAAGCAATAACAGGTTCTGTTGATAACTGAATCTATTTTTAGTTAGTGCTGGTTCCAGTTAAATGATTGCTGTTGATGACTATTATTGCAGATACTCACATCTCCTAAACACCTATGGTATGCTGTTAAAGATAAATCATTGCTGTGCCAGCTAAATCAACCCACCATAATTAGCAAAATAGAAAGCATATAAAGTATTAGATCATGTAGTAACCCTTGTATAGACAAAGTGCATTCATTTATTTCTTTATCTGGCAAATCACAGGTCAGCAGTAACATTTCAAATGGTTTGATCCTAATACAACATCGGCATTAACATTATTTTAATTTATACAGAAATGTTTGAAACCCATTTATATGTAAAAGTCATTGACTGAACTTGTGAATCTGCAGGGGCTCTGACCGCTGCTTGGGGGATGCCCGGCTATGCCAGTTCATCTTCCAGAGACAACAGCTCTGCTCTCAGAAGAGGTCCTTGGTGGGTGAACCAGCATTGTCGAGCTCTCCCCCAAATTTTGCTATTGGGCCTGGTGAGCCGTTTTCCACTCCTGTTAAATATATGTCATTCAACTGCCCTCAATGAGCTGCTGGACAACACTGTGATGTCCGGCTGCGTTCTTTTCAGCGTACTAGGATATTCGTACGTCATATATATTGCTGCGCACCTATTTGAGGTGCATTCTACATATGTTACAATGCTGGCATGGAATGTTCCCTTTCTAATTAGTCTCTGTTAAGCAATAGTTGGAGCAGGTAGTAGAAATTACTGCCTCTGGGATACTTCCCAAATGTCTTGGGAATAATTTGGACTTTAAATTGTTGATTTTTGAGAAGTATTTCCCCATGTTTCTGTACAATGCCCTACATTTTATTGGAGTTGCTGTTATATCTAGTTATAAAAGACCCGGGGCAGGGTCCAAGCTATTTGTATTTGTTTCTATTATATTTTTATTTTTGTTCCCATAGTACAATAATGAGGACATGCTCCATGTGGAGGCTTTTTCAAAAGTCACTTGTACAAGTTTCTGTGAACATTATTGGCCTGATGTTGAGTTTGATGGGAAATCTGTGGCACGAAATAATCTCAATTACGTGCTTTGATATGTACAACGCTAGGCAGCCGCATATTATAGAGACAAGTTCAACTTGATAATGATTACTGGCTTTTTATTAATAAACCCAAGTTATTTGACCAATCCTTGTCCCTTTCATTGAAGTATTTATCTCCTGACCACCGGATGTCCGACCATAAAAGAACCTGACTCGTGTCTGGAGGACAAGGTAAGGGAAGGGAATCCCATCAGTACTCGACCACCACATAACTTGGGTTTATTAATAATGCGGTATAGATAATTTTGGCCACCGCGCCACTGACCCCTTCAACTCAATGGTAATGACAAAATATTCATTTGATCAACATAGAGCACAATAGCATCTAACATATAATATACAACTGGTGAGTATAAGGCACAATTGCGATAACATCTTCAATAACAATAAATCAATTTTTAGGTAAATCACTTAACATTAATATTCAACTAAAACATTTGGTACCAATATTATCCCTGGTAACGTTACCAAATTTTACACTCAGTCCTGGGCTGATCTGTGCACAGGAATTTTGTAGTACATTAGATCTGTCAGCATGGAGGAAAGCAAGTGGAGGAATCTGTGACAAAGGTGATTTGCAGACCTACTGTACTTTCAACTAGAGTTCCTTCATATGATGGACTTCCAGCAGTAATACCTCTTATCTCTCTCAGCCTGTTCCTGAGGTAGTGAGCAGCTACATGGAAAGATTCAACTCAGATTTCTTATCTCTCGGTCTGTCTTCTTGTCACTCATAAACCTCATCTCTCTCCCTCAGAAGTCTAGAACTTTCCTCTCCCCACTGCCTTCTGGGAGTTCACAGTTATTACCAAACTCAGTGGACTTGTTGCTATGACACAAACTCCTCCTTCCTGCACATCATCCTGGACACGCCTCTTCAGTTCAACTGTCAACTGTCATTCCCACTGTGTCTCTCTCAGCCTCGATTAACCCCTTGTAGCCCTGCATTTCAAAAGCGTTTATGTACTTCCTCTGTGCTGTTTAACAGGGTTTTGGGGCACCACATTACGAGTATTAGTTTTCACAATGTTTGCTGCTTCATTGTTTTTAGACCTTTTTGTCAGATGTTGTCAGATGTTGCTCTGGTATACTGAAGTAAAATTACAAGCATTTCATAACTGTTAAATGCTTTTATTGACAATTACATTAAGGATGCTTTACTGTTGGCATAACACAGGACTGATGGTAGCTCTAACCTTTACTTCTCCGGACAAGCATTTTTTCAAATGCTCCAAACAATCTGAAAAGGGATTCATCAGTGAAAATGACTTTACCCGAGTCCTCAGCAGTCCAATCCTTGTACCTATTGTAGAATATCAGTCTATCCCTAATGTTTTTGCTAGAGAGAAGTGGCTTCTTTTCTGGCCCTCTTGACACCAGACCATTCTCCAACAGTCTTCGCCTCCCTGTGCGTGCAGATGCACTTGCCTTCTGCCATTCCTGAGCAAGCTCTGCATTGGTAGTTCCCAGATCTTGTAGCTGAATCAACTTTAGGAGTCGGTCCTGGCGATTGCTGGGCGTTCTTGGGCGCCCTGAAGCCTTCTTCACAACTATTGAAACTCTCTCCTTGAAGTTCTACTTGATGATCCGATAAATGGTTGATTTAGGTGCAACCTTAGTAGCAGCAATATCCTTGCCTGTGAAGCCCTTTTTGTGCACAGCAATGATGACTGCACATCTTTCCTTGCAGTAACCATGGTTACCAGAGGAAGAACAATGATTTCAAGCACCACCCTCCTTTTAAAGCTTGCACTCTGTTATTCTAACTCAATAAGCATGACAGAGTGATCTCCTGCCTTGTCCTCATCAACACTCTCACCTGTGTTAACAAGAGAATCACTGACTTAATGTCAGCTGGTCCTTTTGTGGCAGGGCTGAAAGGCAGTGGAAATGTTGTTTTTGGGATAAAGTTCACTGTTATGGCGAAGAGGGACTTTGAAATTAATTGCAATTCATCTGATCCCTCTTCATGACATTCTGGAGTATATGCAAATTGGCATCATAAAAACTGAGGCAGCAGACTTTGTAATAATAATATAAAAATAATATTTGTGTCATTCTCCAAACTTTTGCCCATGATTGTGTATTGCAACACATATGAATTATGAAGTGCGGGAGTACCGGCAATATGTTTTTAATGGAATGACGTCTGGGTTGTTACCATGTGTAATACGAGTGTGTAACGTAACTTTCCTAAGTGGATTATACTACCTCTCAAATGCCCCTCTTAATTTGCTCCACATTCCATGAAAGCAGAATGGTTAGAAACACCTTAATTTTTCTTAAAAATATTGTTAGTAGAAGGGAATACTAGAAAGATTATTTCATGCAACTTTCTTTCAGGTTAGTTATTTGGACATTCTACAGAATATTATCATTTTGAGACTAGAGTACTCCGCTCAATAATTTTAGACCGAAGACCTAAAAATTGCACTGACCTATATGGCATATCATTACTCTTCACGTATTTATGAAACGTTCATTGTGAACACTACCTTAATGCATCAGATACTTATCCTCTTAAACTATTTTCCTGTGCAATCACATATTTAATGCATTTTAGGACAATTTATATGAAATTCCCTATACCGTTCTTGTTTTCTAAGTAATCCATCTGTAGTGAATTGCATACAATTGTATGTTATTTTTTATGAGAAAGTTAATCAAATTTATATGAATAGCAAATGGGAGTTTAGTAAAACCACAGTGGTAGGTACTTTGAGTGAAGATTTAATGGGTGAAAATTGAAGAAAATACTCTTAATGATAACACTGCGGAACTGCTGCTGTTATATCTAAAATGTAGATAATGGGACAACTGGGAAGTAGTAGAAAATGACAATTACAGTATTTTATATATCTGTCTCATGAGTGCTGCAGAATACATACACAGCAGCAGTTGCTATAAAATTATGAGATTGAAAGGTTTTCTGAAATTGGGGTAAATCATTTGAATACAGCAGTTTACATAAAGCCCCATTATTATATTTGTTTTAATGCTACAGTACATACAAAATTGTACTAATAACTTACTGCTTATTTTCTTAACTCCTTCTTTGTGTTTGTGGCATATTTTCTATTCTAAAATACTATTAGTATCCAAAGACATGAGTCAATCTGTTTGAGAGCCTATATTAAGGTATTTCTCATGGGCAGTTTAACATCCCCCTGTGATGTGTCACCGAGTGCCAGGGCCACCATCAGTGGGAGTACAGCAGTATAGGGCCCAACAGTAGCAGGGGGCCCAACCAGCCCTGGGCCCAGATTTATTAGGGGAGGGGTGACTCCAAAGTGAATTAAGGGACATGGCATGCTGCATTATGCAGTTTTTGATGTCCTCTCCATTCACTTATCCAATATGTAATGGAATATTATTTCCTAATGCCCTTGTGCACATAGGCTTAGACTGTTAGTTTCTCATAATTACCATCCAGTTGGAGAGACCTATGTGAGGGCTTGCACAGCTGACTGTAAATTGCTTTTTTCCACTTCAGTATCTTCTTGCTGCTATACCTGCTGGACACAAGGATGGAGAACAATTCCTGTATGGTCCTCCAGCATTACAATAATCCTGATGGTTGAAAGCATTATAGTAGTATTAAGTGTTATAGCACTATAAGGGGGAATTCAATTACCATAAATTCTAAAGAACAACGCGGCCCACGCACTAGTACCATTACTATAGTAATTTCTCCACTGATTTTTGCTCACAGCTCTGTGAGCCACCAACAAAATCCGCGGATACATTACCATAGTAATGGTAATAATGCGTGAAATAACGTGTTGTTCTAAAGAACATAGCTAAGAATTGAATCTACCCCTAAGACTGCTGAAATTCTCTGTCAGCTCCGTTGCCTGAATGGGCTGTAGGTAACGCATTGAGTCAAAGGGCTGCCATGTAAATGCTATTTTCCCAGAAGTCTCTCTCTCCTAGTGCTTGGGAAAATCTGTTTGATGAAAAGGTCTGCAGAAAGATCTTCAATTAATGTTGCAAAAACTGCTCTAATAGGTGGATCTTTTCTAAACTAAATAGCCCCAATAAAGAAAATATGTACTCATTATTAAGAATCTCTCTTATTTGCCCTTGATTCTAGTGAAATCACAAAGTGGGCGGAATTTCTGTGTTTAAAAAGGGTAATAGGCTCTATATAAACAATGAGCCTTTCAACTATGTTTATAGTGAATTCACATCAGAGAGCACATAACTTTTTAGATGATGATACATTAAAATAACAACTAGTAACAATATAGTAACAAATCAACTAAAAAACAAGAACAAATGTAAAAATTATTTTCAATAATCCAAAAATCCATATATTCAAGATTTTTTTTTTTATTGGATCTATTATTTTAAAATAACTAAATAAATTACCATCATTGTTGTAACCCATTGTATTTTGTTTTATTTTTATTTTTGTTAAAGAAAACTCAATACAAATGTATTCAGTTAAAATAAGTAAATAAATAATTCTTCAATATATACAGTGCACACAATATGTATTGAACATATCTTTTCAATGACTACAGTGCATACAATAGGTATTTATTAAAGTGGAAAATTATTGATTGTCCAATCCGGTTGCTTAAAAGAAAAATAAATTCATTTATTTAATAAAACTTTTGTTTAAGGTTGAATTACGCAGTGTAGCCAACATGTTAGCTTGCTGTTTAATTACTGAACCCTCTGCCTATAGTCAGCAGAGGGAAGTTTTTATACCATTTGAACAATAGAAACAGTTCACAAACATACATAAATGATGACAGTATTATACAATGTTCCAACAACAAGTCAATTATAATATGCAATAAGCTCTGTCTCTCTGGGCGAATGAAAATGCTGTCTTTGATTTTGGTCCCTCAGGAAATGTTGACATCTGTTTTTTTGGACACCTAAATAGAAATATTACAATTCCCAGGTCCTGGTCCGATCACTTTGGCAGTTGAGATGGTCATGCAGGCCTCCAACACTTCCTGTGTGCATCCCAAGTGGCATCTCAATGACTCGCTATTGCTTCACAGCAAAAATGTTCTTGAGGTGATGCAAGATCTGACTTATTATGTGGCCCAAAATGCCCCCCCCCCAAGAGATCTCTCAATGCGATACTTTAGGAAGCTCACAAGACTGCTCTATGGGGTGTACTGATTAATCTAACTCTAGCTAGGAAACGGGCAGAAAGGGAATGTGTCAGAGACCGTGAACACCAAATTTCGGACTTTATCGACCTACACAACACACACCCTTAAAAACATTCTCGCAACAAGATACTAGCCCTGAGAGGTCAACTAAATGAACTGCTTTCCAAAACTGCGACCAACACCCTACTGTGATTGAGGCAACACTGTTACGAAAAAGGGGACAAAGCAGACACTCTGTTTGCTCAAAAGCTTAAAGCCCAATGCAATCGGATAATAGCCCTGAAATCAGCAGATGACCCCTTAATATATAACCAAAACCATATAGCGCAAAAATTTTGGAACTACTACTCCTCTCTTTATAATCTCTCATCAATGCAAACCGACCCCATTCACCAAAAGAGTAACCTTAAGGCATATCTCCACACTTGTCACCTCCCCAAACTTACTAGAGCCCAACTGGAATCCCTAAGCACGGAAGTCATGTCAGAAGAAATAATGGACACTATCAAAGCACTCAAGCGACCCTCTGCCCCCAGACCCAACAAATTCCCTTCCCTCTATTATAAGGAATTCAAGGGTTGCCTCGTCCCCATGCTCCTAGGTTTGTTTAATGCTATGCTTGCTGGCGAGAAGTTTGACGGGGCCACCACTAGGGCAAGGAGAGTGGTGATTCCTAAACTGGATCAGGACCCCACAGATGCTGGCAGCTATAAGCCGATCTCACTCCTAAACACCGATTTAAAAAAAACTCACCAACAGGCTTGGTAGAGTGCTCCACTCACTTGGATGCTGAGAAAGCGTTTGAAAGAGTGGCCTGGCCCTTCATGGAGCACACCCTGGTGAGCATGGGGATACAGGGAGCTTTTGTAGAGGAATCACAGCCCTGTATCACAATCCTTCTGCTGTGGTGCTAGCAAATCATTTCACTTCTGTCCCATTCACTAGTCATAATGGCACCCACCAGGACTGCCCTTTATTACCTCTGGTCTTTGTATTAAATATTGAGCCCCTAGTAGCTAAATTAGACTGAATCTGGATATCACAGGGATGAAAACCAGTACCCGTGATCACAAAATAGCACTATATGCAGATGACATCATTTTGACCGTCACAAACCCCCATGTTACCCTGCCCAACCTATTTTGGGCTATCCAAACATATAGCAAGTTATCCAACTACAAAATAAATGCTGATAGATCCGAAGTCCTGGACCTTAACATGCCCCCCTATCTTATTCAGACTTTCAAGGCAAATTATACCTTTCGATGGCAGTCTCAGAAACTTAAATATTTAGGAATATACCTCACTAAGATCTACCCCCAACTATATGCAGCCAACATCCCTCGCCTTATAGAGTCAATTAAAGCTGACTTATCTCTCTGGAACAAACACCTCATCTCCTGGTTCGGGCGTATAGCCAGTTTAAAGATGAATGTTCTCCCGAGACTACTATATGTCTGGCAGACTCTCCCCATTCATATATTGATAAAGTTAATCTGGGCTGGGCGAAAATCCAGATTTTGCATGTGAATCCTCCACAAGCTCCAAACATCCGGTGGACTGGAAGTCCCTCATTTGTGGAAATACTATCTAGCCACTCATCTCTCTCAATGTGTGGCTTGGCATTTTCTGCCACATCAAAGAGTTAGGACGTATGTTGTAGCAGATATACTGGCTTACTACTTACCATATTCTCTCCGCTGGATGCCCCCAAGCCAGAGACATAAGACAGTAAACCATAGTCCTACAGTAAATTTTTCTCTCTCTATATGGAACATGGCCACAGGTACCCACCAAGTGCGCTCCCACTACACGCTACTCGCTCCACTTTGGAACTCGCCTGCATTCCCACCAGGGCGAAAACACAAACTCTTCCACAACTGGACTCGGCACAACCTACTTTTTTATGGGACCTGGCCCCATGCGCATTTTTTCTTCCTTCACAGTTCTTAGCACTACATTGACACTCCCCAATCAGGCATTCTACCAATACCTCCAGCTCCGACACTACTTTACCTCACTCAAGCTCCCCTCAGCCTCCGAGCAATGTTTGTCACTGGGAGTCCTCTGCTGTGGTTCCCTTACAACCAAGGGCCTTATCTCCACCATATACCAAATTTGATATCAACACAAACAACCCTCCAAAGACCCCCACAAATTGGTGTGGGAGCGAGACGAGGAGTATCTTTTATAGATGATATTGTGTTCCCTCCCGCATACTCTTAGTTTACCCCAATTCTTCAGACCTCTGCTGGCGGACTTCCTGTCAGAGGAGCACCCTGCTGCACATATAGTGGTCCTGCACCAAAATACACCACTACTGGCTAACAGTGCATTCACTCATATTCTCCATCACTGATATTTGCATAACTGCATCCGAATTATATATATTGTTGCCCAGACCCATCCCCAACACCCCTCACCACTTCCAGAAATTGATCCGACACATAATCAATGCGACAACTTGCCTCATACCAAATGGAAAAACATTGCCCCACCTACTATGTCTAGGATTATTCAGAGCGTGTGGGCCACATACCAAATAGAGAGCATAATAGCCACGCTGCACAATACTTCCACCACCTTACAGGCTGTTTGGTCACATGGACCACCCATTATGGAACTGCCCCTCATTTAACCTCAACATATTCCCATTTGCTTAACTCTCCCCACCCACCCTCTCAACATTAGTAAGTCGTTTATGGCTATCATCACTCTACCACTTTCCCACTTTGCCTGAATGTTTGCCAAGGTGCAAAGTAACTAATTTTGTTTGCTTTTCTTTCCTTAATGACTCAGACTCTAAGGAGGGAATTCAAGTCCCCACAGTGAGCCACGGCGATGTCCGGCTGTGCTCATTTCTGGGTACTGTGATTCGCGAACATCGCTGATCTTCTTGAACTCCTTTATGGGGTGTGAGAAAAAAATCAACGTAGATACATTGCAGAGGAGTGCCTTTACTACCATTGCACAAAAATGTATTACATATTTTTCAGTGTTAAAATATTGTAGCTCATCCTGCTGCTGTATACATTATATTGCAATCTTACATTATATTGAATGTATTATGAAAAATGGGATTGCGTAAAATAATAATCAGTCAGTGCATTTGTGTCACAGTAAGACGGTTAGTACTGTACAAATAGATCTTGTTTCCTCTATAATTTGTGAGTAGGCTTTGGGCACTGGCCTGGCTATGTAAGTTAATACTGTACCTAGCAGTTAGAATGATTGCGCTGTGTTCTGAATACATTTATATGTTGAAGTTTGCCTCCTGCAGAATGAAATATTAACAAATTGGTCCAAAGGCAACAGCTTTGCAAACTAGATAAAAGATGTCTTTGCTCTAACCAACCAGCAGGAGCCTTGTTACCAAATTGCCATTTCATTTCCCCACAAAGGATGAAGTCTTATAATGCTACAGCGATCCAAAAAGTATATTTACTGACTGATCAGGTTAGGGTTTATGCAGGGAAGTAGTCCAGCTGGGTCAGGATATGCAGATCTTTCTAATCTACTGACAGAAGCACAGCCATGGAGTCTGCTTGGAAACAAACAGCAAATCTTAGAAATACCATTCAGTATTCAATTTGGTCCAGAATGCTTGTGCACTTGACATGTTAAATGGAAATGATTAACTATTTTGAAGTTTATTTAAACTTTTTCTAAAATAAATTACACAATAATAATTTATTTGTGCACAGAAAACATTATTTTACCTGTGTAATATATTATTTATATATGTAACATAGGCTACCATATTACTGGCTTGGCTCAAATAAATGAAAAATGTCCCACAAACGGCTAGGGAACAGTGCCGACCCCCAAAAAATAAATATGGCAGAAGATCACAATCAGCAATCGATTTTATTTTTTAACAAAGCATCTCAGAGCTGTGCCTACATCCCTGGAAACTAAACATGTGCAATTCTTAATGACTTTACTATTAGACAACTATAGGATATATAATCTGAAAAGTAAGAAAGTATCCACAGACCATTAGCAACTTATATTACAGCTATTTATAAAAGAAGTATCCTCAAAGGGCTAGATTTACTAAGCTGCGGGTTTGAAAAAGTGGGGATGTTGCCTATAGCAACCAATCAGATTCTAGCTGTCATTTTGTAGACAGTACTAAATAAATGAAAGCTAGAATCTGATTGGTTGCTATAGGCAACATCCCCATTGTTTCAAAACCGCAGCTTAGTAAATCTAGCCCAAAGTCTAAGATCGCATTCTAAATTACTTAATTCTAAATTAAAATTTATTTTGAACTCCTCTAGATACCTCAATGAAGTCTCAAATTCTACATTTCTCAGAGTACATGTCAACCAAACAAGAGTCATTTTGTGTGTTGTACAAATATACATGAGGAAACAGCATACCAATTTACTTTGGACAAGCACTGGCTTCTAGCGAATTGATTGGTAGATTTTCATGAATATTGATTTGCTCCACAAAATGGCAGCCGTCGCTGCGTCTAGACAGCAGATGCTCTTTGGAACATGAAACTCACAACAATGCAAATAACTGAAATACTTCAAAACAACCCATAAAAAAGAACGCACACTTTAACAGACATCAACAACGTCCTTTTCTACAAATCCAGTGTACAATCTCTCTTGTGTACATTAGTCCTGCCTTAAACAAAAGGAAATTGTACAATATATATCAGTAATACTTTCTGGCGTATTAAAAATTAAAAGCAAACATACATGAACATGGAAGGATTAGGTAGGGATTATTCATGAAGTTGGCAGTCTATTCAACATTGTACTGTACAGTATCTTCTCTTATTGACAAAAGAAGACCACACAGATGGCTGTTGTGAATATTTAAGTCTTGTAATTGATATATGAAAGAAAATAAAGTTGAAGATGTCAAGGGCAAGGTTTCAACTCTTTAATTATTTATTGAGCTCATTGCTTTAGCCCAGTGTGTAACCCAAGAAAAAGACTGATTTTGAAAATATTTATAAAACCAAATTGATAGTTAAAAACAATCTTAAATAATGTTCTTTGCAACTGTCATTGAAACCTAGGATGAAGGTCAATACAACGTGCATCAGAGGACATCCTAAAATGTTGTCTTAAATGACAAATTAAGATTATGCGTACTAACACTTTTATCTTTCCATATTTGTAATTAATAGATAGGAGTTATTATATTGGTTGTTTTATCATCTTAAATGAATTATCCATATAGACATGAAAGGAACAGTACCCTTCACGGATCAAAGTGACATGGTTAACTGCTGGTCCATATTATTAAGCTATATAAATTAATTTTATTATTTATTTTGCCAATTTTTGAGACCATTCTGAAGGATATAAAACCACAAGTGAAGCACAATGCATTTTATACCCTTCTTCTGTGACATATCTGTACTCTTAGAATTCCATTAGTATTCATGAAATGTACCTTGTTGTTGGCTTACTCATAGGATTCAGCCTGCTGTTTGTCGTCATGGAGTTTAGCCTGTTGCTCGCATTTAGAGCACTCTGCCTGTTAGATGTTTACTATTAGTATCGAGTCTAGGTGAACATTTGTTTGCTTCTTATGGGATGGACTTTAGTATTTGTCTATGGTTTTTGTATATAAGGAATGATTTAAGCAATTTTTGTCATTGTGTTTTATAAATATGCAGCTTTGAAACATAAACAGTGATCTACAGTTCACTGGGTATTTAAGAACTAGGGGTCTGATTCATTAAGGATCTTAACTGAAGAAACTTCTTATTTCAGTCTCCTGGACAAAACCATGTTACAATGCAAGGGGTGCAAATTAGTATTCTGTTTTGCACATAAGTTAAATACTGACTGTTTTTTCATGTAGCACACATATATCAACTTTAAATTTCAGTGTACAAATAAGCTATCAAGTATTTGTGTGCTACATGAAAAAACAGTCAGTATTTAACTTATGTGCTAAACAGAATACTAATTTGCACCCCTTGCATTGTAACATGGTTTTGTCCAGGAGACTGAAATAAGAAGTTTCTTCAGTTAAGATCCTTAATGAATCAGGCCCTAGGAATCTATCCTATGATAGGAGGGATGTTAGTTTATAATCTTTGACATTTAAATGACGTAGTACTTTCTTTATTTAATTGATGTAAATGATTTACTTAATAGATGTGATTGATTGGTTTTATGTGATTTGGTGAATAATTAACACCACGAGATTCTAGGATACAGGAGCATACCATTTATTCTGCTTCACTTGTGTTCTGTATGCCCTTGAAAAGGGTCTCAAAGAAGATTGAAACATCAGAATAAGAATGATTTATTTTCAATGTTATGCTGTAGCCTGCTAATTGTTAAATTTGCATTTCACTATTCCCATTGTGAGGATTTGAGGAAGCAACTGCCCCCACATTTTGACTCGGTGGTGAGTGGTGATATATATATATATATATATATATATATATATATATATATGTGTGTGTACGTGCATAGTTATATATATGTTCCTTTTTTTAAATACTGAAAGATTACAATCTCATAGACCTTATAACTGTCTTATTGATCTGTTTCCTTATGTCATGCCCCCTAGAAGAAAGGTATATGCTTTGTCTGAGTCTGAGAGCAAAGCAATGCTGACAAATGTACAGGATGTTCTTGATCGTGGGTTTATTTGCCCTTCCACTTCTCCTGAGCATGGTTTTTCTTAGTTTGCAGAAATGATTGAGACTCTATTTATGTATTGATGACAAGGTTTGGATTCAATTCCAACTTAGAATTCAATTCAATATTCAATTTGGTCCAGAATGCTTGTGCACTTGACATGTTAAATAGAAATGATTAACTATTTTTAAGTTTATTTTAACTTTTTCTAAAATAAATTACACATTAGCAATTTATTGTGCACAGAAAATACTTTTTTATCTGTGTAATATATTATTTATATATGTAACATAGGCTACCATATTACTGACTTGACCCAGATCATGAAAAATGTCTCACAAACTGCTACGGAACAGTGCCAACCAAAAAATAATTATGGCAGAAGATCAGAATCAGCAATCGATTTTATTTTTTAGCAAAGCATCTCAGAGCTGAGCCTATATCCCTGGAAACTAAATATTTGCAATTCTTAATAACATTACTATTTGACAGCTATAGGATATATAATCTGAAAGTAAGAACCATTAGCCAAAAATATATACCTGGCTCCTTATAATTGATCTATTTAATCAAGTATGGGGAACTAAAATCTTACCTAAGCTAGATTTAAGAGGACTATACTTTACACGACTCAGACAAGGCAAATGATATTTAACATCAGAGATGGGCATTTGTAATGTCATATGGCCTTTGTGATGCCATATGGCCTTTGTGATTCTCTTGTCATTTTTCAGGATTTTGTTAATTACATTTTGAGACAATTTATATGGCATTTCAGTTACTTTTCTTGATTATATATTGATATTTTGTTCTTTCTTGGAGGAACATCGAATTGTGTCTGTTTTGTCTTGCCCAAGCTCTGTGAGAAACTTATAAGTATGTTAAACTTGAGAAACATTACTGAAACTGGTGCAGTTCTGTTTCTTGGATATATTTATACCAGTCCAGGGCTACATGTGGACTCAAGAAAGGTCCAAGCTGAATTAGACTGTGCTCTATTCACAAACTTATAATCAATTCAAATGGTTTTGAGTTTCACCAATTACCATTTACTATACATTAAGAATTATTCTTCATTAGTTGAACCCATTACTGATTTGAGAAAATGAGCACTGATCTAGTGAATTAGTTTTCAGAAGCAGATTTTGGCCTTCAATAAACTTAAATAATTGATTATCTCAGCCCCTAGGCTTGTCATTCTGGTACTCTGCAACCTGTGGATGTGATGCCTCTGAAGTTAGTGCTGGTGATATTCTTTCTGCAATAGTTTGGGGGATTAGTTTAGAAGAGATATTAGGGCATAATAAGGCTCTGTGGAACGAAAAACTTCTTTCTTTGCTCTGTTTGGTCAGCTTCAACCTTTGCTATCTCCAAAGAACCATGGACTTCTCATGGATTTTATCACCAACATAGAATCTGAGTATGGCAATGTATGTCTACATGGATTATTATTATTATTATCGCAGATTTGTAAAGGTGCCATAGTGCTCCGCAGAGCCGTACAGTAGGGAAAATAGGACATACATAAACAAGGACATACAAAGCAGACAAAATAAACGCAGATATAAAAATAAAGGGTATGTAGGGCTCTGCTCATTTGAGAGATTAAATTCTAAGTGGAAGAGACCACAGCTGAAACAGAAGGAGTGAGTGTAGTTTAGAGTGGAGATTGGGACAGCTGTGAGGGTGTATTAGTGGGAATAGTATGATCAGGGATAAGGTAAGCTCTAAAAAGGAGATGGAAAGCGTCTAAAGGTTTGAAGGCTGTGGAGACAGGATTGGGTGTGGTAGGAAAGTCAATAAGTGGGGAGCAGCAACGGAGAAGTCTTGTAGGCGAGAGTGAGAGGTGGTTACCAGAGACGAGACAAGGTGTAGAGCAAAAATAGATCTAAAAGGGCGAGAGGGAGAGTATTTTGATATGAGATTTGAGATGTATGAAGACATGGTGTTGTTGAGGGCTTTGCAGGTAAAGGTGAGTAATTTAATTGGATTTTGGAGGACACAGGGAGCCAGTGTAGTGATTTGCAAAGTGGTTCAGTAGATGTGGAGAGAGGAAGTTCAGTCTTGCAGCAGCATTTAGGATGGGTTGAAGTGTGGATATATGGGTGTTGGGAATGCCAGATAGTAGGAGGTTGCAGTAGTGAAGATGGGACATGATGAGAGAATAGATAAGAGTTTTGGTGGCATGTTAAGTAAGAAAGGAGCGTATTCTGTCAATGTTTTAAGGTGGAATCAACAGAACTGGAGAGAGTTTGGATGTGAAAAATAAAGCAGATGGCAGAATTATGTGTTACTCTAAGGCAGTGGGCTTGGGAGACTGAGGAAATTGTGGTGTTATTAACAGTGAGGGAGATTTGAGGGTAGGTGGTGATTCTGGCAAGAGGGAAGATAATGAGCTCTGCTTTGGATATGTTGATGTTGGATATGTTGAGCTTTAGGTAGTGTTGGGACAGCCATGTGGAGATAGCTGAAAGACAGTTGGTTACACAAGAGAGTACAGAAGGGGAGAGGTCAGGGGAAGAGATATAGATTTGGCTGTCATCAGCGTAGAGGTGGTACTGGAGGATGAATGAGCGAATTATTGCCCCAATAGAAGAGATGTACATACAATTAAAAAAGTAAAAGGCCAAGAACAGAGCCTTGTGGGACCCCAAAAGATTGTGGGAGTGGAGGTGAGGATGTGTTAGAGGTAGATTCACTAAAGGAGCTGTTCGATAGGTAGGAACTGAACCAAGAAAGAACTGTGTCACAAAGGCCAATGGAGTGAAGGGTGTGTAGGAGAAGAGAGTGATCAACAGCATCAAAAGCAGCAGAGACATCCAGGAGAATGAGTATGGAGAAATGACCCTTAGACTTTGCAGCAAGTAGATCATCAATCACTTTTGTGAGAGCAGTTTCAGTGGAATGTTGTAGACGGAAGCTTGATTGCAGAGAATGGAGTGAGAGGAGAGAAAGTGAAACAGGCCTTTGTACACTAATCGCTCAAGTAGTTTGGAGGCAAAGGGGAGGAGAGAAATAGGGCGGTAGTTGGAAAGAGAGGCTGGATTGAGAGATGGTTTCTTTAGAATTGGTGAGATGAGCGCATGTTTAAAAGAGGTTGGAAATGTGCCAGATGAGTGAGACAGGTTGAAGAGGTGAGATAGAGGTGAGCATGCAGTGGAGTAGAGGGAGCGGAGAAGTTGGGAGGGAATAGGGTAGAGGGGACAGGTTGTAGGGTGAGATAATGAGATGAGTGTAGAGACTTCATCTTCAGTTACCGGAGCGAATGAAGAGTGGGTTGGGGAGTGTAGGTGAAGGTGGGTACAGTGGGTGGAGTTTGTGGAGTGTGTGGAATGTGTGAAATTTGGCATGAGGAAATATCTTGTCGCATCGTGTCATCATTGGAGACCATTCTGCAAATTTTTGGGAATTGAATTGTCTTTGTCTTCTTCTTACCATCCTAAAAGCAGCGGCCAGATAAAAATAACTAATCAACTTTTTTTTAAATTTATTACATATTTGCGCTTATTTAGCCAAATACATATATATATAGCATGAGCAGAATTCACTCATTAAATTTCACCCCATTGCTCTAATGGAACTATTGCATCTTTTTGTATTTATTATAAAAATGGTCTTTATTTTATTGTCTCTCTTCTGAAGCACTGGAGGACAGTTCCATTGTTAAGCCCCTGTCAGAAATCTGGAAAGAGTTCCAAGATAATTTAAAACTGACATTTAAAATAGATAGCAAAGTTTGTTTATTCAACAAAAACATTTGACATTGCCTCCTCTCGGTTAAGGTATGTCCTAAATTCATTGTCCTAAATTCATTGCACTTTACAGTTTTACTTAAGTAATAGCACCAACACTCAGAACCCGCAACACTTTTAAATCTCTATTGTAAAGTCTGCAAGCATTCCTTCTTGTTCAGCTTCACAACCTATTGTGGTGAATAGTCAACTTGAGTATGAGATGGGAAAGATTTTAAGCCCAAGAAAGTTTGTAACAATCTACAGTACCTCATCCATTAGAGATAATATGGCCCTGAAGAGAGATCTTGGGTGTCCACTAAACATATACATGTGGAATGCTTAAAATAAATTTCCATTTACAAGTTCCCAAAGAGCTTAAAGATAAGTCTTTGCCTCATTCCTGGTGCATGGGGGGAGTTATTTAAATAATGTCTGTATCTATCCATAGTCTTTTTAGATTAAACCCATAGTGTCTGTTTTAATCTGGATTTTGCCTGCTGGTTTTGTTCCACTTTGTCTGATTGTTGCATGTCCCGGCCTACCTGACATCTCTTGTCCTTTATTGGTTGTGGTGGTATTGGCTGAAAGAGCTCTGATCCTATCCTGCACTCAACTCTGGATAGTGGAGTTCTATGAGTGCTGTGTGTCAACACTACTGCTGGCTGACAAGGTTACACTGTCCCACAGTGGGTTAATACATGGAGTGGTGCCATTGCTTTACTTTGCTATGCTTATTGTCCTGCAATGAACTTTGGTGTTCAGTGGAAATGTGAAAACTAAGCTCTATCAGCCAATAATACTGTTGGCTGACAGATGCTCTGTGGATACTTTGTTCAATTGTGGGTAAATCCTTGGACAGTGCGCCATTGTTTAAAACAAGTAGCGACTCTCAATAAAGACCTAACGCAAGACCACACTTCGTACATAGGTACTGTTCTGCTTGCTTGAAGGCTCTTTTCAAATTCATGCAAGCAGGATTTTATTAACAGTTTACATAAAAAGGGGATACATTCACCTAATAAAGCTAGTGATGAGCTGGAAGGCAAGTAAATATTGACGCTCCCATTGATATTGCCAGGTTAGGCAATCACTTCAATACAGATAAAATATATGATATTTAGTATAATACTACTTCAATAGCCTGTGTTTGCATAGGTTTCCTCCCACACTCCAAAAACATACTAGTAGATTAGATGGCTGCCTTCAAAAATTTACCCTAGCGCATGTGTGTGTGTGTATGTTAGGGAATTTAGACTGTAAGCTCCAATGGGGCAGGTACTGATGTGAGAGAGTTCTTTGTACAGAGCAGCGGAATTAGTGCCACTATATAAGTAGCTGATGATGATGATGATGATGATGATGAATAGCCCATATTACTAAAAATGTTTGGAGAACAATTTTGATTACTTAGGTGAAGCTCAGAGATAAAATCTGATTCACTGTAAAGAGTGATAGCACATGAATCTGTGTAATTTAATTATCTCCTGTATGTTTAAATTACTATAAGTTAGATGCTGCATCACATTGGTAATTTTCATATTATCTATAGAGCATAAGTGACTTTGATATCCCATAGAGGCTTTAGCTGCCAGCCTGCATTCCATGTGACATGTGCAGTTCCAGAAACATTTCAAGTCAATTTTAAAAGGGCTTCCTGCAACTAACTAATATTTCTCTGAAAAACAAAGGCCCTCTGGGACAGATGCCTTGGATAATTCTCAGATCCAGTTACAGAACTTTTTCTATTGTCTAAACTTGGAACAAACATATTTAATCCTGAGTGACACTATAAAAAGACAATCAGTATGGATTTAGCTGGCTTGATAGTTGGCACTGAGGGATCTGAAGCAGCACCAGCAGCATGGTAAGACTTGCTGAGAAAATATTAGCAGTATTTCATTCAATTCTTCTCTTTCGATTTTTATTTTAGTAGATATTTTGCAACTAACTTTTTTAGGTGTATTAGGTATAATGTTTAAATTATATTATTCTTTATATTATTCATATCGATGACATATTGAAAACTACGTGCATAATGGAAGAAAAGTGATATTTTCTTTGCTACAACAACAGCATAGGGCTTAGTAGTGGTTTCTAATAGTGGTATTTGGGGCCCTAAGTGTCCCAGACCTTCCATATAGAAATCAGTTTGGCAAGAACACCCTGTACAATAATTAAAGAAAGATTGGTGTTAGGACTTGCTATATATTTCCATGTACTTGGGAACATGCTATTTCTCTTTATTGGAAAATACTTGGAGCATGTTATATGTATTACAACACATGAGGTGGTGGGGTTGGAGTTCAGATGGTACAGTAAAAAGGGATCCCCATAAAGACTGCAAGAGTTGTTCACCTGACCCTTTGAGGCAAGTCACAGCGTAATTAACAAGTGTCCCTAATTTTCAGTGGCAGTCCCAGGTTTTATATATTTGACCCTGGAAATGTCCCAATTTTGCAATACTGAATAAATACAGAATAAAAATCCTCTTCAATGTTGATTATGGACCATACCATCTATTTTATTATCTGAGCTTTATGAGTCATTATTGAAGCAAAATATAAATTAAAAAAAAGTTGGAATTCAATCCAATAAATTTGATAGGGATTGTAGTGCTCCAAATTCCACAGAGAAATTGTTGAGTGTCACATGCTCATATTTATTTTATTATTTATTAACAGTTATTTGTTTAGTGACTACATATTATGCAGTGATTTATAGAGAATATCAGTCACATGGGTCCCTGCCTAAGTGGAGCTTACAATCTATATTCCCTACCTCAGAGACACAAACATTAGAGCTCATTGTCACTAGAGAAGACAATGAACCTACTAGTATGTCTTTGGAGCCTGGGAGGGAACTGGAACACCTGGAGAAAACCAGAATACCCACAGTAAACCCATGCAAAGATAGAACATAAAAACTCCACACAGATAGAGCCCTGGTTAAAATCAAACCCATGACCTCAGCTCTGTGAGGCAGCAGTGGTAACCACTGAGCCATGTGCTGCCAGGCTCAGCAGCAAAGTATCATTGGAAACTATTTTACAATGTAAGAAACTATGGCAACCATAATTCTAGATAGAGCATAGACATGTTCTGCCCTATTGTTTCCAGGTATGTTCAGGTCTACTGCTTTACCTCAAATGGTCATGTGAATGGCCATTGCAATCCACATAGGGATAAATATTCCCTTTTTAAATCACTGTTAGGGATGCATTCTGCTTTGATCTGAAGATAGCTCAGAAAGAGGAGCAATGTGGCCTGTATGACTCTGTGCATGTATCCTTAATCCGTCACTGATTAGACAGGCTCACACTGGTGCATTTGGCTGAATCATTCTCAGCTCCATAACAGTACACTCATATCGATATAGAAATGGTGCTAATGACTGATACAAATACAAAAACACCGTTCATGGAACGGTGTTCACTCGGGGTTGATTGAAAATCTCATTTGTATGTGCTTGAATGCTTCCAACATGTGCATAATCTCAGACCAACAAATTTGTATCATAAAATTCCTTGTATGTCCTCATAGTGGTATATATGAAAGATAAACAAAGAGGACAATCATTGTGTAATCCTGTTAAAAAATATATACTCTATTTTCCTTGTGGGTTTAGCATGCAACAGCATCGTATCCCAAGTGAAGGATCCAAAGAAAAACCCCCCCTTAGGTGTATGCACTTACAAAATAATAACTTCTTACATATAATAATCAAGAGGTAGTGAATTATACTAGCATGAGGTAGCGGAGGATTAATCTTAAGACATAACAACAAGGTCATACCAGGCAGACAGACAAGAGATATAAGGAGAAGAGAACTCTGCCTGTGATTATATACTAGAGAGATATAGGGCAAAGAGAGACAGTAAGTGAAAATGGGGCAAGATTGAATGTGATGAATAGATGGAGCAGATGGTTCAGGGGGTAAGGTAGGCAAGCATGTTGAAGTGAATTTTTAGGGATAGTATAAAGGATTGAGAATCTGGGTGACAGTCTGGTAGGACGAGGCAAAGAGTTTCATAGGTTAGGAGAAATTGGTTAGGTATTGTTAATGGTGTTTGAAGCATATAGGTGTAGGATCAGCATACAATGAGGTATCCTTCATGCTGGGGTGCAGGCTTAAATGTTTTGAGAAAAGTTTGAACCAATACCTCCTATTTTCATTTTGTTAGATACACACAGAGTCAGTGTTAAAGACAAGCGCCGACAACAACTGTCTTTTGGATCTAAATGGTGTTATCCGGTGTTATGTATATCTGACACCTTGGGAATCAATTAGCAGTACTGACAGATAAATAAATAAATAGATACATAAATTAGATAATGTTATTCTCTAGTCACATTCAATGTTTTTGATAGTGGATTCCAACTCATGATAATAAGCAAAACAGTTCTTTCTGCAATACATGATATATGAATGTTTGCACTTTGTTACCACTGATCTGTCCTTCCCAATGTAATTCTTGGCGTTTCACAAGTGCAGTAAGCACAATATAATTTTTTGCAACTGCCCTAAAATGTTACCTATAATTATGAGTAATGACTTAATCAAATAATCTTTCTCTGAGATGGTGCTTAGTGAGATTGTTTTTATGTATCAGAAATACAGCAAATAATATGAGCTGCATTCAATTCAGTTATGTGTTAACAGGTTTTATTGAGCCCTGCAGCTCTAGCCTGATATACAGAGCAAATACTTGTGTAATACCCCACAATACAACCTGTTGATACATATTTTAAAAAACAAATAAAGCAAATTACAATGTAGTCCCATGTCCAATGTTGGTCCCATATTTTGATCCCTGGCAACAACTAATTCACTTGGAACACCATGTATCCTGTTGCTTCTGTTTTCCTATGTGTCTCTATTTGCTGTAACATGGGCACAGTATTAAAGAAGTTTTTAGTATGCACTTAGAAAAATTGTTGGGAAAAGAGGAACAGACCATTATATTCCATCGGTCATATAGAATGGTATGCAATTATATAGTAATTCATAGTCCATCGCTGCCTGTGGTTTGCTGGGATGAGTGTACAGTATTTGCTTAATGAGACAGACAATTCTGCTCCAGTACGCTGATTAAACATCAGCTAGTTTTATTTTTAATTGTACTGTTAATTACTATCATTTTAACGAGTAGAGAAGCAGGGCTATTCAAACTAACTGCTGCTCATTTATAAATAATATCTGTTGACATTTACTTTGCAATTGTTTATTTTGCTATGTTAAATTTTGCCATGGATATTTGAAGAAACAAATCATTGTTTATATCATAGAAAACAAGTTGAACTAATATGGAAAAGCTTTTTGTAACATTCATAAATAATGTATGTAAACATTTCTATAAAGTGACTGAATTTGAGATGTACATTTGCTGTGCAGCTGAGTAGTATTGTCTATAACCGGATATTTCAAACTCAAAGGTTACCCATACAACATACCTCCTAACTGTCCCTACTTCAGTCCTGATTCACAGACCGTGAAAGGGACGGGCTTTATGGAAATGTCAGTGAAGACATATATTGTTGAGCAGACTGGGACAGGGTTTGGGGGTATTATTTGCATGAATCTGGGGCTGGGCTTGCTTTGTCCCAATAAGTGAAGTTGCACAAATGCCACTCACACTATGGGTCATTTATGAAAACCACAGCGCAAATGATCATTTGTGACCTCACATGCACATTGTTGTGCAACTGCACTTAGTTTTATGGGAAATACGTGGCAGCAACTCTGGAGATACAAAAATGTGGACCAACTACTGGTCAGAGTTGGGTGGATCCCTGAGGTTCCTTGAGTCCTTCTATTTCTGCAGTGCATAATTCTTTAAATGATAAAAAGTGTGGACAGGGCTTATTTACAGGGAGGTTACTTACTATTCGAAAGGGAGAACCTTCCTTTTCTTTCTGAAAAGAAACTTAGAATTGAGTCTATTACTAGAATTTTAATGGGATATATTTAATTTTTTCCAGTTACATTTTTGCAGTAAAACACATTTATTGATGTACTTTGACTAATGTAATAACTAAAATGAGCAATGTAAAAAAAATAAAAGTGGTCAACTGAATTGATAAGTGTTTGGGCATCTACATTGTCGGCCTGCAGTGTCCTTCAAAAGCTTAAATATGCTATAATGTGGCTAAATTGTACTGATTATTATAATCCAGACATATGATGGGAATCCAAGACACACAGAACCTTGTTAACTGAAAGAATAAGCAGCTGAAAGTCAAGTAGCTGTAACGTTTGCAGTATATTAAGGTGCAGCAGTCAGCATTGGAATATCCAAAAAGGTATTAATAGTTAAGACTAGTATATGAATACATGTCTTTAAAGAGGGACAGATGTAGCTAAAAATGAGATACCAGAGATACCCATTTAAGACAGGAAGATGGGTATGTATAAAAATGAGCCCTCCATCCTATCTCAAACACAATGGGCTTGAATAATTAGGGAAAGGAAAGAAAAAATGGAGTACATTCTCTCCAGGACAAACCATGTTACAAAGCAAGGGGAGCAAATTAGTTGATTTGCACATAAGTTAAATACTGGATGTTTTCATGTAGCACACACAGGGGCTGGCTGGGCTGGGGGCATCTGCCCCCTGGGCCAGTCCCATATTGGACTACTTTGGGATGGGTCATTGGGCCACCTGCATTTTCTTCCTTTAAAATAGGCTGCTGAGTCGAGTCTTGCCCCCTCACCCCCAGTTAAAATTGCCAGCCTTCCCCTGAGCACACAAATATTTTAAAGCTTTATTTTTACACTGAAATGTAAAGTTAATCTAGGAGATGCCCTACCCCAACTATAAATTTGTCTTTAAATTTACCTCCCCCTCTAATGCAACATGGTTTTGCCAAGGTGCAAAGTTACTCCTTTTTTTGCTTTACTTATCTTAATGACTCAGGCCCAATAGCTTTAGTTCTGATAGGCTTTACATAGTACTACCCATTTCATTAAAGTAAAATACTGATTGGTTTATTTTCATTTGTGGCTCAATTTAATCATGGAGACTCATGACTCAAATTGTTTTGAGGATTGAAAACGGGCAGCACTACTCCGCACAGCACGGAACACCCAATGAAATGTGCTCTTTCCATCCCTTTATCTCATTTCAATGATGTTCCTCCTCAAAAATAAATCTCATTCCTGCTCTCCAAAATCATGCGCACAGATACGCTGATTGCGTACTGTTCAAGGTGCGCTCCCCCTATTCCCAACTCCTCAACCTGTGTAAATGTCTCCACCGATGCCACCAACGTGTTACGAAACACTGTGCCCTTTGGTGGAAATATAAGTGCAAATTTAAACACAAATAGGTGCATCATGGGACTAAGGGGTATATTTACTAAACTGCGGGACTGAAAAAGTGGAGATGTTGTCTATAGCAACCAATCAGATTTTAGCTGTCATTTTGTAGAATGTACTAAATAAATGATAACTAGAATCTTATTGGTTGCTTTAGGCAACATTTCCACTTTCTCAAACCCGCAGTTCAGTAAATATACCCATAAAGCTGACTTTGCGCTGTACATAGAAAATGACCTCCTCTTTTCTGTCTATTTATGTATATCTTCCTATCTGTCTACTATTGTCAACGGAGATATAGATCAAATTAGGGAGTAGGGTTCAGATTTTACCTATTTATTGACTTTGATCCAAGGGTCAGAATTGATAAGGTGATTTCATTTGACATTTTTATACAATTTTTTTAACAACTTTTCAGATGGATGAAAATGGATAAAATGCTGAAAGAATAAAATAAGTGTATTTGTATTAGTGAATGTGAGAAAGCTGATAATTGTTTTTTTAATCCTCTAGAAATATTCAAGTAGTAATTATGTCAAATGAACTCTGCTGGGAATTTGTTCTTTCTGATGTCTGAAGGGATTCTTCAATATTACAGGAACGTTGAAGGCATGGTAACATTTCTAATGCTTGGTAAATCTACTTTCAAAGGATTAGTCCACACAAAAGTGGCAGAGTGAAAATAATTACACGTTTAGCTCAAGCTGCTGAATACTGAGAAACAGTAATGACGTGTACAGGAGAGACCACACAAATGTACTGAGCGGAGGCTGTGTTGTTTTAACTAGAGCACTGGAATGCAACTGAGGGTGACATAAAAGTATTTCTCTATTTTTATATTCCAGTGAGTCCAGGGAGGGTTTATTGAGCTTGGCGACACTTTGGAGTGAGCTATGTATGCAGGAGGATTTTGGGGGCAATGATTCATGCGTCTGAAAATAGATGCTCTTCTGATAAACTGTCTGGAATGTACCACCTGAGCTAAGAAATCAACGTGTCCCTGTAAAAATACAAGGCGTTACAGACGAAAAGTTCATAGCAGTTAAAAAGAATTTTCGATGAGGATCTTGATTTTTACATTGAAATGTGAGCATAGCCCTTCGTTCTAAGATGTTAGAGCATTTGTTGGCTATTTGTCACAAGGAGTAAGGACAAGTTTTAGTCAACAGTTAAAGTTCACGATTTTTTCTGACCAGCAGGGCTTCCATCATAAATTGTGGGGCCAGTACAAATAAAACAGGCAGGGCCCCCCCCCTCCTCGACGCTGCACAACCTCCTCCCCCCCCCCCCCACACACCTCTGCTAATAATATTCCCAAATATATATTTATCTAAATAAACTAACTTTTCATTGCAGATTAAGTGTTCATTTAACAGTTATGTCTATGTCAGTTTGCACTTTAAATAAAGTGTAAAATTAGCCTATGTTGCTATTATGTGCACTACACTAACAAAAATAGCCATTCATGTCCCCCTGTGCCCACATGTTTTACACACACATGTCCCCTCTGCCCACATGCTTAATACACACATGTCCCCTCAGCCCACATGCTTAGTACACACATACATGTCCCCCTCTACCCACATGCTTTACACACACATGCTCTCCCTGCCCATATGCTTAATACACACATGTCCCTCTCTACCCACATGCTTTACACACACATGCCCCCTGTGTCCAAATACTTTACACCCACATGCCCCCTCTGCCAAACAGCTTTACACACACATGCCACTTCTTTCAAACAGCTTTACACATACATGCCCTCATTGCCCACATGCTTTACACACACATGCCTCCTCTGCCGACATGCTTTACACACCTATCCCCTGTGTCCACATGCTTTACACACACACACACACACACACACACACACACACACATGTCCCCCTCTGCCCACATGATTTACACACACACTTTCCCCCTCTGTCAAGCAGCTTTTCACACATGTCCCCTCTGCCCACATACTTTACACACACATACCCCCTCTGCCAAGCAGCTTTACACATACACATGCCCCCTCCCCATCACATTACCCCTTCTTCTTACCTTTTTCTCCATCAGTGACAGCACAGGAACAGGAAGATCTCCAGCCATGTGTACCATGTGACTGCTGCAGCCACAGGACCTGTCTGAAGGGGGTCTAGCTACTAAATTACAGAGATGTAGTTCAGGCAGCCTGTGCGGTCTGTGCATAGGCTGTCACATCGCTTAATACTCCCTGTAGCTACATAATCCATTCATAGAATATTATACTACAAGATGCCCCCCTCATTACTACAAGCTGTAGTACAATATTCTATGTATGAATGAATGACACGACTGCAGTGAGTAGTATGCGATGTAACAGACTATGCACGGACTGCATAGACTGCCTGCACTGCATTCCCACTGAACCACTAGGCTTAGGGAAATAAAAATATAAAGAAGAAAAAAAATATTGGTGGTTTGCAGAATGGGCCTGGGCCCTCTGGTGGGCCTGGGTCCTCTGGTGAGCCTGAGCCCCTTACGCTAGTACTCCCCGTACCCCCCCAATGGCGGCCCTGCTGACTAGAGTGTCAGCTCTTATGAGCAGGGTCCTACCTACCTAACCACTTGTTTTCTTTGTTTTTCCTTATTTAGTCTACTTTTTATGTCCCTGTTTTATGTATTCTCTATTGTTTTCTATTACTGTCCGATGCTGCAGGCACCATGATGACCTAAATAAACACAAAAAAACAATAATAATTGTCCTCACCTTTTATTTATTTTCTTGTAAAATGCTCGTCCTCTGCTTTTCATAGCCAGTGTCTTTATAGTCACATATACTTGCTTACACATACTTATATACTTTGTGACATAGTTTGCAGTAAAGAGTGTACAGATCGATGCACTGGCACTCACCCATGACAAATGTGTGCTGTCTGTAAACCTTTTGCATGAATCTGAATAAATTTGGTCACACTTCCAATCCACCCAGATCAGGGTCATTTACCCCAAGACTATAAAAATCTATGTGAAGATCAAGCTCATTGACCAAGAATAGGTCTTTTTATTGTCTGATAATCTGGTATTGTCTATCCTTTGAATATGATTGAACTTTGCTGACCTTTACGTTAACTTGTGACCCTGGCATCTCACCATGATTCTGTCGTCCTGACTGTGTTGTTAATCTGCCTGTAATGTTGCTGACCTGGTTTGCCTGCAAAGGAAAGTTAGGTTGTTATATATGGAAGATAAAGATAATGCAATAGTGTTGATTAGAGGCATTGACACTTCTGTTGTAAGATTCACAGAGGTCACCAGTATACAATATATAGGGGTAACTTTCGTGAAAATAATATTTCCTGTTATTTATCGAAAAAGGGAGTACCTCTATCACACACTGCAAGATAGAAGCTAACACTTGTAATCTATCTATCTCTTCTTCATTCAAACTTTCTGCCAGATGTCCTGTACATAATAAACTAAAACGCAAATTCTAAACTGCATTGCATATAAAGATTAAGTGGAAGTACGGAAGTCAACATTATCTAAACTACTACTATTTCTAATTATCAATAATATATCAAGTTGTATTTCAACTATAACTTTTCTTACGGTCAAATTATGATATGAACCCTTCATTCAGCACCTTAAAGGACACCATACATAAAATTGTATAATTTAAATTTAAATATAACCAGTTAAAGAACATTTGATAGCTACTATATATGAATAACATTTTTAACTGTTTCGTTTTTGAAGCTGCAGTCGGGTTACACAAGCAAATAAAAGATAAACAGTAAATAAAAAGTAAATAAAACAAGACCCACCCGCTGTTTAAAAAGATAGTGGATCTACACACACTGGGCCTAATTCATGTTCGGATGTATGTCCATTTGCTTAGAGCAGTGTTTCCCAACTCCAGTCTTCAGAGACCGCTAACAGTGCAGGTTGTCCAGGTCACAAGTGAAAAATTAGGACCACCTGTGGATCTTTCAAAATGTGTCAGTTAGTAGTGTATACACCTGTGCTCCAGCAAAGAGATATGGAAAACATGCACTGTCAGGGGTACCTGAGGACTGGAGTTGGGAACCAGTGGCTTAGCGTATATTGCATTGTTCCGCACTGCGCATGCTTATAAATAGACATTATGCCAATGAGCACAATTGCAGTCAATTCATGCCCCCACACAACTGATACTTAAGACTGTCTACGACTTGAGAGGTGGAACGTGGGGAGGGGAGGGGCGGACGAATGTAAGCCATGACCAGTAAGAGCATGCTGAGCGCATTTCAACGCAGAGGATTCAAGTCCTGGGTTTCTTGTAAGTACGCTTGGTTTCAGCAATATCTTTTACACCCACTACAGGTCAGGGGTAAATGCCGACTGATAGTGATGGCTGACACGGCATAGTCTTTGAATTATAAATTACACGTATGTGTGCCACTAGCTATCACAGAACAACTATGATATACTGTAAAACCACATTATATGTACAGTAAGCATTTAAATTATTTTTATTTGATTAATATAAAAAAACATAAATATATAAAAAAAATATATTTAAAAATAAATATTTTTATAAATGATAATACTGTTTACAGTTGTATGTGTAGTGATTTTATGCACATACGTATGTGCAAATACTGCAGTCTATTGTGTGTGTCTATGTAAGGCAAGCAGTGTTTAGCCAGAGCAAACTTACTCCCTGATTCAAATCATTATGTATCTTGAAATACGATTGTCTGAAGTACGAGACTGTTCCAGGCTCCGTTTTAAAACGCAACTTACATGAAAATTGTGCTCAGACTTAATTCGGGCCCACTGTGACCAAATCAATGAAAACAAAGAGAAAACCTCATCTTAAATTTTAATTTTGCAATATTAATTACAGATAGTGATCCCTGAAAACATAAAACATACAGTCATTTGTTTTAGGATAGTATCTCTTTAATTATAAGATAAGAACTGAAAATGTTAACAGACCTCCCTCATACTAAAAGCCATCATATTTATTTTACTCGTAAACATTTCAAGCCAAAACTCCTCCCGTAGACGCAGAACAATTATAAAAAAAAAAAAAGAAGTCTCAGCCATTAAATAGTTCAGGAGAACAATATCCAATAAAATACAAACCACCCTCAATGATTTTCCTCGTCTAGAGATTAGGAGTATCAAGAGGAGACTTTTAGGCTCTTGGTTGCATGAGAATGTAAAGCCACACCCATATCTATATCTGGCTTGTATGTGTTATCTTAATTTATGCCATTTAATAAGCATGTGTCATTTATCAGCCTTATCCTATAAATCAAAGTATGTGCAATGCTTGTCCTGTGGTATTAGTTATGAAAGATGCCTAAATTAAAAGTTTCGAACCTAGTTTCTACAACTCATCCAGACAAACAAATGAGCGTGGAACTTGTATTTGATTCATGATTATGAAAAAAGTTGTTGATACAAAGTATTAGCAGAGACAGCTGAAATCACACAATGTGTGTGTTCTGGGATGCATGGTGGTGTCATTATCGGAGTATATACCGGTAAAAGTGCAAGGGTGTAAAAAAGGTTGCATTTGGAATTTTAATGGTTCATCTGTGAACTTTTAAAACTTACAGTCAGATTGAACTGTATTGAGAATATAAAGTTTGTATAATGTGGGAATATATCAAATCAGTTTTCAATGGTCAAGAAAATAGCTAATGGGTAAACAGCCTTTTTTCGACAAATGGAAATTTTGTTTTTATTAAGGAGTGTGAGTATAAGTTTAGCACGTGTACAAGAATAACTACATGTAATAAAGCTCAAAGAAAATATATATTGTTTATTCTGTAAGGTACCTTCGTCTGTAGGTATATGGATTAAGCACAAGATCGTTCTGCAGGACTGCCAATAAATCATTCTAGTTATATTATATGCTATACAAGGAAAATGTTTGTATTTTCAGAAATAGTTTTGAAATTATAAACACTACATTTTTTTAGAAATAGCCAGGGAATACTGTAGAATGTGTATAATAATATAATAATATAAATATAGTTTTGCCATGCTTCATCAACTTCACCATTAAACAGACTTTGCATCAGTTGGAATTTCCTGGTCTGAAAGATCAGTAAAATGATTGTGGTTGAATGAAGCAGTAATTTACCAGGGAGTTCATCTTGTAGATTCCATACTAACTTATATAAATCTAGAAACTCTGCCCATTCAACCATGTTAGTTGAAGAAGCCTGTGTTTAGAAGTTGGCTGATATTGGCATTCTGCTAAAAACTCTTTAATGTGGTTTGTATAAGTAGTAACACAATATATTTTATATGCTTCTTAGAAAAGTTTTCCTCTAACCAATGAATAATGTTTACTTTTTTGGCATAAGTTTATTGTTTTGTAGACATCTTATGGGGGATAAAACAAATCTATTATAGCTCTATGTTCTATACATCTATGTAACTCTATACTCTACATATAACTCTATACTGCGGCCTGGGGATGTAAGCTGAACTATGTGATTGTAGGTTCCACAGAACAATCTACCGATTAATAATAAAAGGCTATTATTGAAAGAAAATCTGAGGTAGCTAGTCATAAACAAGTGGATTTTTTACTATGACTTATATTTATCTTCCTGCTGGATAATCATGGTTATGTCAAATCCTGGACCACACAGTGAAGAAGTGAATACTTGCATCACTGAATGAGGCCATGACAACCTCTCATGCCAACTTGCCAGCCCTTCCCTGTTGATATAATAATATTAGTATAGTACACATCCATTATTCATGATAATCTGGCCACTAAATGGTGCTACCACCAGATTACTAAACAAAAATAAATAAGTTGTTCCATAATGCAAGCTAACAACAGAGAGTAGACGGTGGGACTAGGTATTACCTCAGACCAGCTCTTTCTACTACCAGCTATAATAAACTATTCATGTATTAATTCAATGATGAAATTCCAAAACTGAAACCTCAATTGTCTTTGTTTTATTTTTTAAGTCTCCCAAGAAAGCGAAAAAGAAGGCAGAAGGGGGCGGTTCCAATGTGTTCTCCATGTTTGATCAAAGCCAAATACAAGAATTTAAAGAGGTAAATTTTACAGACGTTTTAGACCGCACCTTTCAGAAAACAATGCTGAGCTGCTATGAATAACCAACTGCTTTCTGCCACGAAGAAGGTGATGCAAATGGTGTACACACTTCTCTTTCTAACTGGACTTTGACATACACAGAAAGTATAGACACATTTGCTATCTCATCCTTTTTATTTACTGGGTATACGCTCCCCTTTACAATATGGGGAGCAAAGCCTTTTATTGCAGAAGGAGAATGGTTCGGACTTTCTCACTCTTTTAGTACTTACATATATTGGTCTTGTCTAGGTATTTGTCTGTGGTACGTTTACAATATTTAGAATAAAACTGGCCGCTGACAGGCCCAGGGCCAGATTAACCATAGGGCTAACTGGGCTACAGCCCAGGGGCCTATGGCATCCAGGGGGCCCTTGAAAGTGCTCAGCAGCAGTATTGATCGGTCTGGGGCGGGGGCGCCCACAGCCCGATCAGTGCTGCTGAGCACTTTCACTGCAGTACTTCTCAGGCGCGATGTATTCTCCTTACTGAGATCTCGTGAGTCTCACTCTCACGAGATCTCCTCAGTAAAGAGTGTACAGCGCGCCGGATAAGGAGGTAAGTGCCGGGGGGAGGGGGGGGGGCGACTCGGATCACGGGGGGGGGGGGGCCCTCACGGGGGATTGGAGGCCCCCTTAGCCCAGGGGCCTCCATTCCCTTAATCCGGCCCTGGACAGGCCTGGTGGAAAGAGTCAAACATCCCTTTAAAATCCAACCTATTAACACCCCTCTATACATTTAAAAAGTTAAAAAATGTAATAAATGTAATGAAGAATTTATGCACTGTAACTCATTGAAAGTATTCTCCATTGAAGTTATTGACCAACTAGATGACACTATTTTGATATTTCTCATCTACCAAGTCAGAGTTGCTGGTCTCCTATCTTGCATGTTGAATTCATGAATGGATATCACGATTGAGAAGTCCCTCAGATTTCAATTTTAACATCCCCTTAGCCGATGTTCCATTTGGAATTCCAGCTTTTGTCATAGCTGGCAAATGTGCCCCAACAAATATTCCCATCACAGCTACTGAGGTTTCATTGTCCATCCATAGAAGACAAGTGTCCCTGCATTGTTACACATGAGCCTACGCTTGGTAAACCACCGTTATGTTAAAGTACTCACTTTCAATACACTTTCTATCCCTTGTTTGCTCAGGTGTTTCCTTCAGTACAGTGGTTCCCAACCTTTTTTCGACTTGGGTACCCTTTTGAACCCATTTCTATAAATTGTACCCCTTGTTTTTAAAATAGCTGTTTTTAAATACTGGTACTTTTGTTAACTGCCTATCTTCATGTATAATAGTGTAAATGAGGAAATAAGTTGTACAAGGAAAATTACTACACTAAAAGTACAAATCATAGATGTCATTTTACAATATTCGTGTCACAAGTATTTCACAAACTTTTAATTTATTATTAATAATAATATTTAGTTGTCTTACCTGAGAAGTCTGTAATAACTGTTCAACAGATCACTAGCCGATTGTTAGTGTGATCGTTGACTTTGTCTTGATGCACTTAGTTTCTTGAAATCAGTTTCAAAAGATGCAAGATACAGTATTAAATCCGGATTTGCATTACGCTTGTTGCGGCGTTAAGTACAGATCTAAGGGGAGCGAGATGAGAGAGGGGGAGGCTGATAAGGAGAAGATTGCAGTAGTCCAAGTGGGAGATAATCAGAGAGTGGACGAGAGATTTGGTGGCATCCTGGGAGAGGAAGGGCCGAATGCGGGCAATGTTGCGAAGCTGGAAACGGCAGGATTTGGCGAGAGAGTGAATGTGAGGGGCAAAGGAGAGAGAGGAGTCGAGGATGACACCTAAGGGCAGCGGAGTTGGGGAACAGGGGAGATAGATGAATTGTCAACAGTGATGGAGAGGTCAGAGGGGAAGGAGGTACGAGAGGGAGGAAAGACAATGAGTTCAGTTTTAGCAAGATTTAGTTTAAGAAATCTAGAGGACATCCAGGAGGAGATGGCAGAGAGGCATGCGGATACCCTGGAAAGAAGGGAGGGAGAGAGATTAGGAGAGGAAAGGTAGAGTTGAGTGTCATCAGCATAAAGGTGGTACTTGAGGCCGAAGGAGCTGATGAGTGCACCCAGAGAAGAGGTGTATAGTGAGAATAGTAAGGGTCCAAGGACAGAGCCCTGAGGGACCCCGACTGGAAGGGAGGAAGAAGGGGAGAGAGAATCAGAGGTGGAAGGAACGGTCGGCAAGGTAAGAGGTGAACCAGGAGAGGACGGTACCGGAGAGGCCAATGGACTGAAGGGTGTGAAGCAGGAGGGGGTGGTCAACGGTGTCAAAGGCCACTGAGAGGTCGAGGAGAATCAGGAGGGAGTAGTGGCCCATGGCTTTAGCCGAGTGGAGATCGTTCGTAACTTGAGCCAGGGCAGTTTCAGTGGAATGGAGGGGGCGGAAGCCTGATTGGAGCGGGTCAAGGAGGGAGTGTTCAGAGAGGTAGGTGGAGAGACAGTTGCAGACAAGTCTCTTGAGTATTTTGGAGGCAAATGGGAGAAGGGAAATGGGGCGGTAATTAGAGAGTGAGGTGGGGTCAAGATTGGGTTTCTTGAGAATGGATGAGACGAGAGCATGTTTAAAGGCGGAGGGGAAGATGCCGGTGAAGAGGGACAGATTAAAGAGGTGAGCGAGGTGGGAGCAGGTGGAGGTGGAAAGGGAGCGAAGAAGGTGAGAAGGGATGGGGTCCTGGGGGCAGGTAGAAGGGGGGAAGAAGAAATGAGAGAGTGGACTTCCTCACCCGAGGTGGGGCGGAAGGAGAGAAGGAGTTGGTGGCTGGGGGGAGAGGGGGGGAGAGTGGAGGGGTGAGAAAGGGCGAGAGGGGGGGTGGCGGAAGAGTGGGTGGAGGAGGAGATTTTAAGTCTGATAGCCGCGATTTTAGAGGAGAAAAAAGAGGTGAAGTCAGTGGCAGATAAGGAGGAAGGGAGGGGGGAGGTAGGGGAGACAGGAGAGTGTTAATGGTAGCGAAGAGGCGGCGGGGGTTGGAGGACTGGGAGGAGATGAGGGATTTAAAGAAGGATTGCTTAGCGAGCGAGAGGGCAGAGCTGTAGGAGGAGAGGATAAACTTGAAGTGGAGGAAATCAGCCAGGGAGCGAGATTTTCTCCAGTGGCGTTCGGCAGTACTTTATTAATGGCCGAGAGTGTCAGTGTCTGGTAGTGGAGTGCCACATAAGGTTCTGACCTGTCAGGCAGTTGGGAAGTTCACCTGTTGATTATTCCCCCAGGAGGAGTCTGTCAAAGCGTTAACTCTGAATGGGGCCGCCCTCGCCGGAAGTGAGGTGTCAGCGGTAGCGCCTGTAACAAATCCCGATGCAGGCCTTTCTTCTCCGGTTTTCACCGCCAGGCTGCATACACAGCTGTGACTCTCACCGGCTCTGGAGCCCCGGACAGCTGTCCAGCAACGGGGATAGGGGATCGGACACGTCAGGCAGGAACGTCCTCCGATGCAACCCTGAACCGCAGGGGGGAACTTGTGCCAGCTGGAGCTGGAGCTCTGCAGAAACGTGTCTGTGCAGTATGGCACACAAACCACGCGCCCCTCTAATCCGCCCTTTCTTACTTTTTTTGGCGTACCCCTGAAACGCCCTGCACGTACCCCCGGGGGTATGCGTACCACCAGTTTGAACCGCTGCTTTAGTAGTTATCTGCATATATCTCTCATTCTAACTATGCATAAAAAAACACTGGTTTAATAGGAAATATACAGGAAGGTAATCAGATTCAAATATGGTGCAAATATCTGGTTATTTCTAGGCTGTTCAACTGTGTAGTCCTAAGTTGCATATATGGCTGTGAATATAAATAGATGGGACAAGGTGCTTTTAGCTGAAGAGAGCAATCTGATGGTTCTCTGAGTATGCCATGAGAAGCATTGGATCATGCAGCCTATCTAAAGTAATTTTGGACCATCTGCAGCTGCATCTGTGCTACACTGGTATTTCTGGAAGTAAAGAGGGCAGCACCTGGTCTATGCAGAGATATTTATTAAATCGATGAATCAGGGCCAGAAACATGGATGGGTTCTCCACCATAACCCTCTCTTACACTTTTCATACCTAAACGACACTTAGTTGTTTCACTAATTACAGGCCACTGACGATATTTCTGTTTTACTTCTGTGGCTCATGGCAATAACTTACCTGGGATTTGCTCAACCAATAAATTCACTGTACTTGATGAAGTCTTTGCTTTCTTGAACGGTGGTTCCAGATGCCTGATTAGCAGGCAGAGCATTTATATGTCAGTGTGCATGTCTCCACACACAATACCTAAAGTCACAGGTCCTATTTTTTCAGTTTATTACTAACCTTTATTTATATAGCACCAACATATTAGACAGTATTATATATATATATATATATATATATATATATATATATATATATATATATATATATTATTTGTTATAATAGGAAGTGTATGAAGGACTTCTGTGTTAAGGAGGCATCAACTATATTTTAATCACTGTGGACTTTTGGCCCATTTTAGTCCATCTGACCCTCACTTTAATGTTTGCTCTACACAAATGCACAAAACTGTAGCTATAACTATAATCTTCATGTACAGCATCTGTAGCTTTAGTTCAAGTAGAACAAAGCAATTGATCTTGCTATAGAATATTAAACTGTTGATTTAATCAAAGAATTTGTTGTAATTTTGTGATGTGTATTTAGCCCTGGGTGTTCTGGCCTATCCAACTGCAGTATACAGTTACTGCTCGCTGTATGTAATCGTATATTGGAACCCATCCAGCAGCATATTGTGCCTAGTATTAATTTAGTTCAAGGAACTTGGGGTGGGTTAATTGTATTTTAATTAAACCCCTTGTCAGGAATCATTAGCATACTAAACGTGTGTAATTCACTGAGGCTTTGTTTATTGCTTATTTTTAACTGAAAGTGAAATGTGTCACAGACTGTAAGCGAGGATCAGAGCGGATGGGAGATCCTGCGGATCTAACTAATGCACTGTTTCCTTTTCACCAGGCCTTCACCATTATGGACCAGAACAGAGACGGCTTCATTGATAAAGGAGACCTGAGAGACACATTTGCTGCCCTGGGTAAAAAAAAATAAAAAAAATAGTGATAGCTAAATCAAATTCATACATAAGTATGTAGGAAATGTTTATACTTAAACCGAATCTGCGTGAGTCAAAGGGGATATGTCAAACTCAGTGAGCCAAAAGGGAAGTCTGCCAAACTGATTTAATGTGATCCTCTTGTTTATGGGTTTGGAACCTTTATGTGTTACATGAACTGCAGTTGTTTTATTTCATTATTAAATGATTTTTATTTTTATATAGGTATTGAATTGTGTGTGTGGATGTGTGAATGTTTTAGAAACACAGGATGACTGTCATCATTCATGTATATCGTTGTATATGTGTGTATATATATATATATATATATATATATATATATATATATATATATATATATATATATGTATATGTTGTTCTATGCTGCTTTTGCCTCTTTTGATATTATAGCAATTGGCATTCATTTCTTCCCCAGTACTTTATAGGACTGAGTGATTTGCTATGCTGACTTAATGTGATTTGCAGTTATTTCACCTGGAACTCTTTTCAGATACCACATGGTGTGTTGCACAATGTAAATATTTTTCCTTGTGTTATTTTGCGTGAATAATGACAGCAATATAAATCATTCAGAATAATAAATGCAGAAACATTTAAATACTGGAATCTAGTGGGTGGTGCCGGTTGAGGGATTAGATATTACAGCTTGTGTATATATGTAGATTAAGTATATTGTTCCCAGTATTGTGTGAGGGTTCCAAAACATGTCTTGGAACGTTGGGAAAAGCTACTAAATTTTCAGGTAGCATATGTCACAATTGTGCCACTTCTGTATCCAGATCCGCCTATTACACTTACATTCCACTTTCTCCTTCTCTTTATATAGATCTGTGTTCATGGACAAATTAAAATTCTCTATTGGCTCTTGAAGGAATCTAATTTTCGCCAAAATTAAACATTATAGTATCCAACTGGTGGGGTGTGTGTGTGTGTGTGTTGGTGAGTTTTTTGGTGGTGTGAATAATAAAACAGGATAGATAATAATTTGTATACGAAAGTCTGTTCAAGATGTGCCAGCAGAGAAGGATTCTACAAAGGTGGCCATTGCCTTTTTTAAGTGATGTGTGTGGTTTAAAAATGACTGGGTGACATTAATAAAACTGTTATGTCATGGAAGTAAATGGGACAGACACCAGTGGCGGAACTACAATTAGTGCAGCAGGTGCGGTGCGCCGGGGCCCACAGAGATAATGGGGCCCGCTGCACGGGGAACGAGCTGTGGGCCCCCGTTCCCTCCTCCCCGCTTCCCTGCACAGCGGCCCATAGCTCGCTAGTTCTGCCTCTGACAGACACTATAATACTGCTACACAGCCATATTTTGGGAACCACAGAACTTAAATAAGGATACAGTATTACTGTAGCAACAAGTTGTGTTTGACAGTATGTGGCAACAGAGAAACAACCATAGTGCAATATATGCTTCATTATGATACAAATGCCTTACAACATTTTAATGGTGTTGACAACACTGCTACGCTGCAAACAAGTGGCTAATGCTCCTGAAGCCCTATGTCAACCCCATCCCCACACTTCTTCACTAAAACAGGAACAGTTGGGAGTCTACAGTCCCTACAGGTAAAGAACATGTTTTTAGCCCAGTACATACAACCTCCCCCATCCACCTTATCATATGACAGCATCAGCAGTTGTGAAATCCCCAGCATAAAAATCTGTTCATAACGAGATTTTCAAAACCACTGACACCAGGCAGATGTTATGTAGTGGGAGCACTTTATTCTCATTGTTTAATAGGACAGAAACACTGCACACAATGTTTTGGGGTACAACCCTTCATCAGGATTTGCACCAAAACAATAAGTATTTTTATACCAGTGTTATTCAGTAACAGAATGGGAATGTTTCTGTGAAGGTATTCCAGTAGAGCATTGGACTGTTCTTTCCACTGAATCTATGGTAGGGTCACAGCTCCTCCATTTATAATATTGGGAAAAATGGTGGAATTTTTGCTGCTCTTTCAGGAGAAAGTATTTAAGTTATTAGTTCGTTATAAGCAAAGGCCAGGTAGAATATACTGGGGTCAGAAACTAGAAGAGCAGCGAAGTACATAGTAGGTTAAGGCAACATCAGACAAACCACAGGTCAGAGCAAGGATAGTTCAAAGTCCAACAGTAGAAAAAAACATCCAGGTAATTGTAACTGAACCTATAATGGCCACTGCTTACACACGGAAACAAGCCTGTCAGGGGGCACCTCTCCGTCATATTACCAAGCATAGGCAACTTGAGTATGATGCCAGAGACAGAACACCTGGGCACATAAATGACTGCAGAATGGGCACGTGCGTGACTAAAAAGCTGTTTGACAGGTGGAGATCACAGGGCTTGAATTTTAATTGTATTTTATTTCTCAGCGATACTGCACATCCAGTCAGACAGTCTGGGAATTACATGTAAACACTTGCACTGACTAGACATAAGTGCATAACATAAACCTTTCTGCTATGAACGCAGAAATGGTGTGACTGCAGACAGATTTATGAGTAGGTGAATAAATGGCAGCCAGGGATATGAACATGTCCTTAAAGAGTAAAACACAAGGACAACTTTTAGCATTTTGCGAATTAATTTAAGGTTATTTGTGTTTTAATCAATTAAATTATGAAAAAATGTTTTATGGTTTTTTTTGCCATGCGCTGTCCCTATGCTATCAGTAATGTAAATTTATTTCTAGCACAATATGAGCCGTAATACTGAGCAGTAAACATTGCATAACGCAAAACAACGGAAAGCTCAATCCAATATATTTTTTATATTTTCTGGCTTTACCACAGAAACATATTATCAGGGGCAGGCTGGGTTGGGGGGCAGGGGGACATCTGCTCCCCTGGCTGGTCCCATAGTGGGCTACTTTGGACTAGTTCACTGGGCCACCTGCACTTTTTTTACTTTAAAATCTTCCTAATAGGCTGCTGAGTCGAGTTTTGCCCCAGGGCTTACATTTGCCAGCCCTCCCCTGTATATTATGTATTATTACTATGCTATTCAGAAGCTATCAGGAACATAGTGTCAACTACCCCTCTATGTGGACATGTTTTATATTTATGCTTGTGCACATAAATTGGGCAATCAAGGTTTCACATTGGGGATAGCAGGACATGCCCTGGCTGCAGGCTTTCTTTAGGGAAAATGCTGCAGTCAGGGGTACTTAGATGGGGGAGGAGGGCACGTACTTGATACCCGCAGCCAGGCTTCCCTTATTGACCCTGCAGTGGCGATGATGGTGTGGGTGGATAGGGCAATCATTAACAGCCCCATCTGAGCTGGATTGTGGTCAGTGAAAAAGAGCCTTTGCAGACTAACAGCTTCCTATTGATATTTTCCAATACTGTGCCTGCCCAAGAATCAGCTGAACCGAGGACTTTTTTTGGCAGTTCTGGCTGCAGTCAAGTCTATGGTGTAATTTGAGACAGGGGGCTGTGTTTCAAGCAATACTATAAACAGTCTGTGTGCAGTTCACACAGAAGATTCCAAGATGAAGGTCGGATAAGAGCATGCTGTTTTCTCTTATTCAGTTGTGCACTGGGTGAGAGCCAGTGTGGCATATTCAGCCAAGTCCTAGAGGTTGCTAATGTGAAGAATGGCGTAAAAGGCCTAATCACCGACTCAAATTACCAGATCACTCTCCTAAGGTCTCAAGCTACTGCTAGTTCTGCTCATTTTCACCTCTTTCAGTAGTTGCTGTGCCCTGGTTAAGAGGGACATTACCTAGGTATCCTTAGATGATTTCCCCCTGCACCTAATCCCCTCACCTTATTATTTCTGTTGTAAAAAAATTGAGACAAATTACTAGCACCTTTATTTTTTACATACTGTACAATCTACTATAGAACGTCATCTGGCACCTTGAGAATGTTAGCCGTCCTTTAAATGAGGTGCCCTCTTTTACCTTGGACGCCATGGACAGGCTCGTGGATTTCATTAAGGTACGCGTTAAAAAGAAATGTAGGACCTGCCAGTTTCTGATTAAGAAAAAAATTGAGTGAAAACGTATCTCATCAGGCAACACAATCTACAGTACACAGCTACAAGTGCAGTATAGCACACTTATATGTGCACACTTGTACTGTACTTTACGCAAATCTCTTCATTCTCCATTGAAGAAATTTGCGCTTGAAAGATAAACGTACATTTAATTATAGATGATTTCCAAATAGTCATTTAGCAACCATCAGCCCTGTAATCATCTCATCATGCATTTGAAATATATTTTTATTTATTTTTAAAGATAGAGAATGTTTCAAAAAATGTTATGACATGAATTACATTTCTTGATAATGTTGGATGGGTAGATAGGGACATGTAATGATAGAGATAAAGAGGCAGATGATGTGTGTTTAATTTACTTTTATAATAATTTACATTTTTATAGAACATAAACATTAAACCTTTGTCTATTTTCCTTTTATCTGTTCTATTACGCAGTAAATATTTCCCAGGGATGCCATTCCACATCCAAATCTGCATGTCTAATTAAGCATTCATTAGTTAGCGTTTCCTTCTTAAATGTTATGTTAATTTATTTTATTACATCTTTAAACACTAAAATGTATTGTACATAATTCTAAATTTGCACTGCACATATGTATGTTTTCAGTTTATTAGTGTTAGTGTTAATTAGTGTTTCTTTGTATTAGTATTTATTAGAATTTTCCCTGATGTTCTTGATTAACATTCTGTGGAAAAAAAAATTCCTGAGCTGGTGAAAGTGATATCAGTACAATGGCAGTACTTTTACCACTGCTCTCCTAGTTAAATAGGCTTACCCTTTACATGAAGAAGCCTTCGCCAGAGAGCCCCACAAAATCTAACGCCAGTGATGCCCGGTGATAGTCTTCACCAGCTCAGGAGCTTTGGAAAATAGGGAGAAACCCTAAATCTGCCGAAAACTGCTTTTCTCCTTTTTTTTTTTTTAAATAGGCCACTCAGTCACACGAACTGCTGCTGTGGTAAGGTAGGGGATTAAGAGAAATGTAATGGTTCTCTGGCGTTATTGACACCTCCCAGCAACTGAATGTGTAGCCCCAGTACTAGGACCCAGAGAAGACACACCAGGAATAGTTGCTTAGCAACATAATGCAGGTATGGTCTCTCTCTCTCTGTCTCTGTGTGTGTGTGTGTGTGTGTGTGTGTGTGTGTGTGTGTGTGTGTGTGTGTGTGTGTGTGTGTGTGTGTGTGTGTGTGTGTGTATTAGGGAATTTAGACTGTAAGCTCCAATGGGGCAGGGACTGATGTGAATGAGTTCTCTGTACAGCACTGCGGAATTAGTGGCGCTATATAAAAAAATGATGATGATGATGATGTGTGCCCAATATCACTATCCTCAGTGGTGCAGTGTATGTAACAGCTCTTAGAAGACACATTGAGTAATTAATGTCATCAGTGCTAAAATCCTGCTGTGTACCTGTGACCGACAGATTTTTCTCTTGGAGACACCAGAGGCAGTAATGTGGCATAAAACACTGATATTAAATTACAGGAACCTAGAGAACCCATCACATTTTTTAAAGGGTCTAGGATCTGTGACTGCTCTCTAGGAAATTGAGCGTTAATGGCATACCTTAATTGTAGATATCTGAAGAACCTGGAGTTAGATAACTGGTAAGCAGACGTTAGTTGCTCAAATGATCTTAAGTGACCATCTATATATATTTGACCAATAGTATGCCCTCCCGCTTTTACCCACATCATTGTATCTTCTAACTTCACCAATTCCCCAAAATCAGAATTAAGCCACAGAGGGGAGTCTGGATCCAGCTCTTCATCTCCCAAGAGTGCATGTGCCACTGACCATATGTTACGTCTCACTGGAGACAAATACCAACTGGTATTGGCACTGGCCTTCCCAGGGCACGGAGTCTAACGGACCCCCTGGTCTTCTCCAAGAACCACCGCAAGGCGGGATGGTTTTAGCTGCCAGAGGCCCACAGGTCACGGCCCCTGGGTTAGCCCATCGGCGTGATAGAGAGATAGTAGTAGGGTGAACGGTTCTGGGATCACAGTAAAAGGTCTCGTCTAGCTGGATATTAAACAGCTTAACTGATCTGGGTGGACCACCTCCTGAATGACACTATTAAGCATTATAGAAAGGATTTTAGCAAGGATCTTGGCATCAGTGGTGATTAAGGAGATAGGGCGGTATGATTCTGGTTGTAGGGGATCTTTACCCAATTTTAAAATAGGGATGACTATGGCCTCTGACATAGATGGGAGCAGCAAACCATATTCCAAGAACTGAGAATACATCTCTAAAAGTTTGGGAACAAGGAATTTGTTGTATTCTTTATACACTTCTATAGGAATACCATCAATACCTGGTGTCTTACAATTTGGAAATTATGAAATGGCTGCCGTAATTTTGTCTACTGTAATGATGGAGTCCAGGAGGTCGGCCAATTCTGGTGATAGTAGTGGGAGTTTAACTCTTTTAAGATAATTGTCAAGCTCGGTGGGTGCATATTATGTCTTTCTTGAATATAAATTATTTTAATACTCAAAGAAAACCTCAGAAATTTTAGGTTCTGTAAACTGCTTTACATTATATTTGTCTAAGATAGTAGGAATTGTCCTTCTGGACATTTCATCTTTTGCTAGACTTGTAGCTGCCCCCCCCCCCCCCCCCCCATGTCGTCTTGGAAATATTGATTATGTCTAGAGAACATAAGCCTTTGACTATTCTTATCATATAAGAAGTTGGACCAATCAGATTGAGCCCGTAACCAGTTTAATCTGTCTCTACCATCATGTGTACCAATACATAAAACCTCCAGATCTAAACATTTCTGTTCTCACACTCCCTCTATCTATTAAGTTTTTTAATTCCAGCTATTTTGTTAATAAATGTGTCCCTCATGAAAGCTTTAAATGAGTCCCACAACACAACGGGATTGATCTCTATCGAATTGTCTAGAAAATTATTTCCCCAAAGGTTCTCCAATCCTGTACCATCACCCAGTTTGGTTAACCAATATGGATTTAGCTTCCAGAACTGTAAGCCCCGTTGAGCCCTAAGGTCAAGGTCAGTAAGGATTGGGGAGTCATCGGAAATGCCCCTAGGCAGGTATTCGACTCTAGACACCAAAGGGAGCAGATTACGTGAAGCAAGGACCATGTCAATTCTTGAAAGTGAGTGGAAGTACGGAAATGACACGAAAACTGTCTGGCATCTGGGTTTCTAAACCTCCAAACATCTATTAGTTCCATATCATCAATAAGTTTACCAAAATTAGTTGTCCAATTATGGAGTGTCATGATTTCAGAGTAACTACTCCCCTTCTGGACTCCCAATGACGTGCCCACACAAAGCAGGTCAAGGGATCCACCACAAAGGGACCAAGAGCCAGGTTGCTTCAAAAGGGGCAGTGACCTGCGGCCAATCAGCGATAACACCATATGTATTAGTCACTGACCGCAATAGCTTTCCCACCTACTGTGTCTCATCTGTAAGGTGGAATATTAAATGATTAGTAACTCCACCATGGATGCGCGCTTAAACAGAGAACAAATGACAATAGCGATAAAATGAACACATGGGGGTATATTTACTAAACTGCGGTTTGAAAAAGGGGAGATGTTGCCTATAGCAACCAAGCAGATTCTAGCTTTCATTTATTTAATGCATTCTACAAAATGAAACCTAGAATCTGATTGGTTGCTATAGGCAACATCTCCACTTTTCCAAACCCGCAGCTTAGTAAATCCAGCCCATGATGTCTGTGGTAGCATATGGGAGGGTGGAATGGAATTTGTGCAGTAAAAAAGTGCCAACAACCATTGGGGTAAAAATATATAGAGCAGGCACAAGTCCTCCCTCTTTGATCTTATTGGCAGGAGTGTGCATTGAAATGTAACCTCTAATAGGTAAGTGAATGACTTGGCACAAACAATTATGTTTAAGTTTGTTTGGCTTATGGCCTCACTTGTCATACTCAGCAGTCCTGATCCAAAGTAAGCTTTCAGAAGACATTAACAAAAGTAACTAGCAAAGAGGTGCTGCAGCAGCTCTATGCAATACCCAGAAGTGTAAATGATTCTAGGTGAAAGAGCTTGGTGGTGACAACAATACAACTGGTGGAACTAAGTAGGGACACCAAGTCCATGAGCAGTTCATCATCATCATCATCATCATCACCATTTATTTATTTAGCGCCAATGATTCCACAGCGCTGTACAGAGAACTCATTCACATCAGTCCCTGCCCCATTGGAGCTTGCAGTCTAAATTCCCTAACATATACACACACAGACAGACAGAGAGGGAGGGAGAGAGAGACTAGGGTCAATTTTGATAGCAGCCAATTAACCTACCAGTATGTTTTTGGAGTGTGGGAGGAAACCGGAGCACCCGGAGGAAACCCACGCAAACACGGGGAGAACATACAAACTCCACACAGATAAGGCCATGGTTGGGAATCGGACTCATGACCCCACTGCTGTGAGGCAGAAGTGCTAACCACTTAGCCACCGTGCTGCCCACTTGCAGATGTTGAGTGGCTGGTTTGGCTAAGCAAGCGGTTCCAGTAGGTGTGGTCAGTAATGGCAAGATACTGATGCGGGAGACCTCATATAACTGGTAACCTGACAGGGTGGCAGATTAGGCCCATCCTGTCACATGTGGCAAAGAAAAGTTTTAGCAGTATAAATAAATTTGTTGTGATGTTGTCATTTGCCATTTGACATATTAATCCCTGTTGTTGATACAGAAAGTTAGTTGGTAAAAGAGCTATAGGTATTAGAGATGCTCATTCTTTGCCCATTGACCCTAGCATTGGTGTTGCAGAGGTTGAGGATGTGCCAGTTCCCCCCGTCATTAAATCTTCCCTCAGCATGGAAGGGCTTGTTTAGATTTCAGACTAGGGATGAGCGCACTCGGATTTATGAAATCCGAGCCCACCCGAACGTTGCGGATCCGAGTCGGATCCGAGACAGAGACGGGTATTGGCGCCAAATTCAAATGTGAAACTGAGGCTCTGACTCATAATCCCGTTGTCGGATCTCGCGATACTCGGATCCTATAAATTCCCCGCTAGTCGCCGCCATCTTCACTCGGGCATTGATCAGGGTAGAGGGAGGGTGTGTTAGGTGGTCCTCTGTCCTGGTAGATCTCGTGCTGTGCTGTTTAGTTCTGTGCTGTGCTGTTTAGTTCTGTGCTGTGCTGTGCTGTGCTGTGCTGTGCTGTGCTGTGTTCTGCAGTATCAGTCCAGTGGTGCTGTGTGCTGTGCTCTGTCCTTCTGAGGTCAGTGGTGCTGCTGGGTCCTGTGCTGTGTCCTGTTCAGTCCAGTGGTGCTGTGTCCTGTGCTCTGTGCTTCTAAGGGCATAGTTATTTCCCCAATATTCCCCTGTGTTTAAAAAAATAAAAAAAAGTTTTTTTAAAAAATACCAAAAACTACTTAAATTTATTTTAATTACCACAAAATTTGCACAACCAATCCTGCAGTATAAGCCCATTGGTACTGCAATATTACCAAGTTCACACATTCAGCAGTAAAAGTCCAGTGGTACTGCAATATTACAAAGTTTACACATTCTGCAGTATCAGTCCAGTGGTGCTGTGTCCTGTGCTCTGTCCTGCTGAGTTCCGTAGTGCTGCTGGGTCCTGTGCCGTGTCCTGTTCAGTCCAGTGGTGCTGTGTCCTGTGCTCTGTGCTTCTAAGGGCATAGTTATTTCCCCATTATTCCCAAGTTTTTAAAAAATAAAAAAAAAGTAAAAAAAAAAAAAAAAAAATATATAATAATTATAACCAAATTTGCAAAACCAATCCAGCAGTATAAGTCCATTGGTACTGCAATATTACAAAGTTCACACATTCTGCAGTATCAGTCCAGTGGTGCTGTGTCCTGTGCTCTGTCCTGCTGAGGTCCGTAGTGCTGCTGGGTCCTGTGCCGTGTCCTGTTCAGTCCAGTGGTGCTGTGTCCTGTGCTCTGTGCTTCTAAGGGCATAGTTATTTCCCCATTATTCCCAAGTTTTTAAAAAATAAAAAAAAGTAAAAAAAAATAAAAATTTAAAAAATAAATAAATAAATATAATAATTATAACCAAATTTGCAAAATCAATCCAGCAGTATAAGTCCATTGGTACTGCAATATTACAAAGTTCACACATTCTGCAGTATCAGTCCAGTGGTGCTGTGTCCTGTGCTCTGTCCTGCTGAGTTCCGTAGTGCTGCTGGGTCCTGTGCCGTGTCCTGTTCAGTCCAGTGGTGCTGTGTCCTGTGCTCTGTGCTTCTAAGGGCATAGTTATTTCCCCACTATTCCCAAGTTTTTTAAAAATAAAAAAAAAGTAAAAAAAAATAAAAAATTTAAAAAAAAATAAATATATAATAATTATAACCAAATTTGCAAAACCAATCCAGCAGTATAAGTCCATTGGTACTGCAATATTACCAAGTTCACACATTCTGCAGTATCTTGTGCTACATATAATGGAGACCAAAAATTTGGAGGATAAAGTAGGGAAAGATCAAGACCCACTTCCTCCTAATGCTGAAGCTGCTGCCACTAGTCATGACATAGACGATGAAATGCCATCAACGTCGTCTTCCAAGCCCGATGCCCAATCTCGTAGTACCGGGCATGTAAAATCCAAAAAGCCCAAGTTAAGAAAAAGTAGCAAAAAGAGAAACTTAAAATCATCTGAGGAGAAACGTAAAGTTGCCAATATGCCATTTACGACACGGAGTGGCAAGGAACGGCTTAGGCCCTGGCCCGTGTTCATGACTAGTGGTTCAGCTTCACCCACGGATCTTAGCCCTCCTCCTCCTCCCCCCCCCTACAAAAAATTGAAGAGAGTTATGCTGTCAGCAACAAAACAGCAAACAACTCTGCCTTCTAAAGAGAAATTATCACAAATCCACAAGGCGAGTCCAAGGATGTTGGTGGTTGTCAAGCCTGACCTTCCCATCACTGTACAGGAAGAGGTGGCTCGGGAGGAGGCTATTGATGATGTAGCTGGCGCTGTGGAGGAACTTGATGATGAGGATGGTGATGTGGTTATTGTAAATGAGGCACCAGGGGGGGAAACAGCTGATGTCCATGGGATGAAAAAGCCCATCGTCATGCCTGGTCAGAAGACCAAAAAATGCACCTCTTCGGTCTGGAGTTATTTTTATCCAAATCCAGACAACCAATGTATGGCCATATGTAGCTTATGTAAAGCTCAAATAAGCAGGGGTAAGGATCTTGCCCACCTAGGAACATCCTCCCTTATACGTCACCTGAATAACCTTCATAGTTCAGTGGTTAGTTCAGGAACTGGGGCTAGGACCCTCATCGGTACAGGGACACCTAAATCCCGTGGTCCAGTTGGATACACACCAGCAACACCCTCCTCGTCAACTTCCTCCACAATCTCCATCAGATTCAGTCCTGCAGCCCAAGTCAGCAGCCAGACTGAGTCCTCCTCAATACGGGATTCATCCGAGGAATCCTGCAGCGGTACGCCTACTACTGCCACTGCTGCTGTTGCTGCTGTTAGTCGGTCATCTTCCCAGAGGGGAAGTCGTAAGACCGCTAAGTCTTTCACAAAACAATTGACCGTCCAACAGTCGTTTGCCATGACCACAAAATACGATAGTAGTCACCCTATTGCAAAGCGTATAACTGCGGCTGTAACTGCAATGTTGGTGTTAGACGTGCGCCCGGTGTCCGCCATCAGTGGAGTGGGATTTAGAGGGTTGATGGAGGTATTGTGTCCCCGGTACCAAATCCCCTCGAGATTCCACTTCACTAGGCAGGCGATACCAAAAATGTACAGAGAAGTACGATCAAGTGTCCTCAGTGCTCTTAAAAATGCGGTTGTACCCACTGTCCACTTAACCACGGACATGTGGACAAGTGGTTCTGGGCAAACGAAGGACTATATGACTGTGACAGCCCACTGGGTAGATGCATCCCCTTCCGCAGCAACAGCAACAGCTGCATCAGTAGCAGCATCTACAAAATGGCTGCTTATGCAAAGGCAGGCAACATTGTGTATTACAGGCTTTAATAAGAGGCACAACGCTGACAACATATTAGAGAAAATGAGGGAAATTATCTCCCAGTGGCTTACCCCACTTAGACTCTCATGGGGATTTGTGGTGTCAGACAATGCCAGTAACATTGTGCGGGCATTAAATATGGGCAATTTCCAGCACGTCCCATGTTTTGCCCACACCATTAATTTGGTGGTGCAGCATTACCTCAAGAGTGACAGGGGTGTGCAGGAGATGCTTGCGGTGGCGCGCAAAATTGCTGGACACTTTCGGCATTCAGCCAGTGCCTACCGCAGACTAGAGGCACATCAAAAAAGCATGAACCTGCCCTGCCATCACCTCAAACAAGAGGTTGTGACGCGCTGGAACTCCACCCTCTATATGCTGCAGAGGATGGAGGAGCAGCAAAAGGCCATTCAGGCCTACACAGCCACCTACGACATAGGCAAAGGAGTGGGGATGCGCCTCAGTCAAGCGCAGTGGAGACTGATTTCCGTGTTGTGCAAGGTTCTGCAGCCATTTGAACTTGCCACACGAGAAGTCAGTTCCGACACTGCCAGCTTGAGTCAGGTCATTCCCCTGATCAGGCTGTTGCAGAAGCAGCTGGAGAAAGTGAGGGAGGAGCTGGTAAGCCATTGCGATTACACCAAGCATGTAGCTCTTGTGGATGTAGCCCTTCGTACGCTTTGCCAGGATCCGAGGGTGGTCACTCTTTTAAAGTCAGAGGAATACATTCTGGCCACCGTGCTCGATCCTCGGTTTAAAGCGTATGTTGTGTCTCTGTTTCCGGCGGACACAAGTCTACAGCGGTGCAAAGACCTGCTGGTCAGGAGATTGTCCTCTGAAGAGGACCGTGACATGCCAACAGCTCCACCCTCATTTTCTTCCACATCTATGGCTGCGAGGAAAAAGCTCAGTTTTCCCAAAAGAGGCACTGGCGGGGATGCTGATAACATCTGGTCCGGACTGAAGGACCTGCCAACCATTGCAGACATGTCTACTCTCGCTGCATTGGATGCTGTCACAATAGAAAAAATTGTGGATGATTACTTTGCTGACACCATCCAAGTAGACATGTCAGACAGTCCATATTGTTACTGGCAGGAAAAAAAGGCAGTTTGGAAGCCCCTGTACAAACTGGCTCTATTTTACCTGAGTTGTCCCCCCTCCAGTGTGTACTCGGAAAGAGTTTTTAGTGCAGCGGGGAACCTGGTCAGTGAGCAGCGAAGGAGGTTGCTTCCTCACAACGTTGAAAAAATGATGTTTATAAAAATGAATAATCAATTCCTCAATGAAGTACAGCACTGCCCTCCAGATACTACAGAGGGACCTGTGGTTGTGGAGTCTAGCGGGGACGAATTGATAATGTGTGATGAGGAGGAAGTACACACTGTAGGGGGAGAGGAATCAGAGGTTGAGGATGAGGACGACATCTTGCCTCAGTAGAGCCTGTTTAGTCTGTACAGGGAGAGATGAATAGCTATTTTGGTGTGGGGGCCCAAACAAACCAATCATTTCAGCCAAAGTTGTTTGGTAGGCCCTGTCGCTGAAATGATTGGTTTGTTAAAGTGTGCATGTCCTATTTCAACAACATAAGGGTGGGTGTGAGGGCCCAAGGACAATTCCATCTTGGAACTTTTTTTTTGGCATTATATGACCAATCAACAGTCGTTTGCCATGTTCAAAAAGTAAAACCAAATTTTAAAAAATTCAAGAAATTAAACCAAAAGTAAAATGCCGTGTCATAATTTAAAACAAGAGGTATTGACGTGCTCTAAAACTACTGTATTGTTGTTTATATTTTATAAACACTACACTTGAAAGCTTGAGTCTTTCAATAAAAAAGTAACTGTCCATTGCACGAATAATTGCAACAGGGACAATTTTAGGGTTAAGAAAGCCAACTAATAACACTTCGACGCTGTCTGTCTTTATAAACACTACACTTGGAAGTTGGAGGAGGTATTGTGGCCCCGGCACCAAATTTACTACCGGGGCCACTCCACTGTGCAGTCCATATTTAGGTGTATCAGATATTAAACAACGGTGACAGTTGATGCCCAATTTTTTAATTATATTGTGGCCTCGGTACCAAATTGTGTACCGGGGCCACCACACTACGCAGTCCAGATACTTGTTTGGTGGAATTCAGACCAGTTGAGGGTTTTATTATTATATTGTGGGGACCACTCTATCTATACCACACTACAACTCTATACCACTCTATTTCATACTTTAATTCTATTTAATACTTTAATTCTATTTCATACTTTAATTCTATTTAATACTTTAATTCTATTTCATACTTTAATTCTATTTAATACTTTAATTCTATTACTAATTACCATAAAGAGGAACTGCCGCTTCTATTTAATACTTTAATTCTATTAGTAGTTACCATAAAGAGGAACAAAATAAACCAATTTTACCAAAAGTATAATATGACTTAGACTTACAAACACTACACTTGAAAGATGGTGCCTTTAAATGAAAAAGTCAGTCTTCATTGCACGACTATGTGCAACAGGGACAGTTTTTTGGTTTACAAAGTCAACCAATAACACTTGGACCCTGTCTGTCTTTAACATACTTGATGGGATCTCAATGACGAATTGTCTGTACCATGTTTGGAGGAGGTATTGTGGCCCCAGTATCAAATTGGGTACCGGGGCCACCCCACTACGCAATCCAGATACTTGTTTGGTGGAATTCTGACACGTGGAGGGTGTATTTATTTTATTGTGGCCCCGGTATCAAATTGGGTACCGGGGCCACCCCACTACGCAGTCCAGATACTTGTTTGGTGGAATTCTGACACGTGGAGGGTTTTTTAATTATATTGTGGCCTCGGTACCAAATTGTGTACCGGGGCCACCACACTACGCAGTCAAGATAGATAGATGCGTATCATAGATAAAGTACATTCAGTGGTGTGGGGCAAATTGAAAAATATTCAAAATGCACTGACATTATCAAAAACAAGAGGTTGTCACACGCTAAAACTCCAACATGTATATGATGGAGAGGATGGAGGAGCAGCCGTATGTGTAGTGTAATGCAGACCTGTTGAAGGTTTTTTATATATTTTATTGTGGTGCCCAGTGCCCACTCCTCTAGGCAGTCCAGGTACATTTATTGGTGCGATTCATAAAAGTTCAGGGTTTTTAATATATTGTGGTGACCCACTCCTCTACGCAGTCCAGGTACATTTATTGGTGCGATTCATAAAAGTTGATGGTTTTCTTATTATATATATTGTGGTGACCCACTCCTCTACGCAGTCCAGGTACATTTATTGGTGCGAATCAAACAAGTTGATGGTTTTCTTATTATATATATTGTGGTGACCCACTCCTCTACGCAGTCCAGGTACATTTATTGGTGCGATTCATAAAAGTTCAGGGTTTTTAATATATATTGTGGTGACCCACTCCTCTACGCAGTCCAGGTACATTTATTGGTGCGAATCAAACTAGTTGATGGTTTTCTTATTATATATATTGTGGTGACCCACTCCTCTACGCAGTCCAGGTACATTTATTGGTGCGAATCAAACAAGTTGATGGTTTTTAATATATTGTGGTGACCCACTCCTCTACGCAGTCCAGGTACATTTATTGGTGCGAATCAAACAAGTTGATGGTTTTCTTATTATATATATTGTGGTGACCCACTCCTCTACGCAGTCCAGGTACATTTATTGGTGCGATTCATAAAAGTTCAGGGTTTTTAATATATTGTGGTGACCCACTCCTCTACGCAGTCCAGGTACATTTATTGGTGCGATTCATAAAAGTTCAGGGTTTTTAATATATATTGTGGTGACCCACTCCTCTACGCAGTCCAGGTACATTTATTGGTGCGAATCATAAAAGTTCAGGGTTTTTAATATATATTGTGGTGACCCACTCCTCTACGCAGTCCAGAAAGATACCTTGTTGCAACGTTTTGGACTAATAACTATATTGTGAGGTGTTCAGAATACACTGTAAATTAGTGGAAATGCTTGTTATTGAATGTTATTGAGGTTACTAATAGCATAGGAGTGAAAATAAGCCCAAAAATTTGATTTTTAAACTTTTTATGTTTTTTCCAAAAAAAATCCGAATCCAAAACCTTAAATCCGAACCGAGACCTTTCGTCAAGTGTTTTGCGAGACAAATCCGAACCCCAAAAATAGCGAAAATCCGGATCCAAAACACAAAACACGAGACCTCAAAAGTCGCCGGTGCACATCCCTATTTCAGACTGACCTTTCTGATCCTATCTCTGAGTCTGAGTGTGCAGAATGGAATAGGTTGCATCACCAGACAGCATGTGCATGACTTTGTGATTTCAAATCCTTCATCTGTAATGCTTCTGGAATATCAGGAAGGCACCTGGGAATTAGTGGCCCCCTGATACCTTGATAGAGGAATCTCCTGGATCTTCCAAAAGTATTGCAGATGAGGCATGTGAGAATCACAGAGGAGAGTGAGCTTGTTAGAGACACCGCAGTCATCATCATCATTAGCATGGAAAACACAGGGCTAGAAAGGGATTGGAAGCAATAGATTATGTCAAAGATATTCAATTTTGCTTGCTTGGATGAATCAATGTATAATGTTGTGTACACCATGACAATCATGGTTTACACTTGGTTAAAGTGTTTCCAAACAGGTTATCAGTATTCAGATGTTACCACATGTCTTATAACAGCACTTGTACATGTACTACACTGCCATTCTTCTCTTTTTTGGGGTCACAGGTGACCACCGGAAAGCCTCTAAAAGGACCTGAGTTGCTTTTGTCTTCAGCTCCTATTCCTGAATCTCAATATTCACTATTCAATTGAGAATCAACTTGAATTACATCAAACTCTGCCTCCATTGAAATTATTCTACTTTCCTTCCATTTCTTCCTGATAATGTTTAACATTGGTGCACTTTGAGGAGTTCTGATACAGATATGTCACCATCATCATCATCATCACCATTTATTTATATAGCACCACTGATTCCGCAGCGCTGTACAGAGAACTCATTCACATCAGTCCCGGCCCCATTGGAATTTACAGTCTAAATTCCCTAATATACACACACACACACACACACACACACACACAGACCGTGAGAGAGAGACTTGGGTCAATTTTGATAGCAGCCAATTAACCTACCAGTATGTTTTTGGAGTGTGGGAGGAAACCGGAGCACCCAGAGGAAACCCATGCAAACACAGGGAGAACATACAAACTCCACACAGATAAGGCCATGATTGGGAATTGAACTCATTACCCTAGTGCTGTGAGGCAGAAGTGCTAACCACTTAACCACAGTGCTCTCTGTCTGGGATTTTTTAATTGAAAATTTGCATATGCATCACAGATTTAATTTTGTTTTGGTTTTGATATTATATTGGTGTTTTGTTTTACTAGTTTCAATGTCTTGCTGCATATGTTCTTCCTTTCAGCCCCATGACATAGTCGTTGAAGCTGAACAAGCATGTTGAACGTGTTATTCTATCTGATAGGGGCCTTCATCATTTTTACCATGGCAATTTTTTCCCAAACCTGGAGTGTATGTAGGTTGTTTCGGGCTGTGTAGAATTGATTAAGTAGACAAAATCATTTGCACATCTTGACACTTTAAGATCAGTCGAGTTGCAAAAGGATTGTGGAAATGAGTAGAACAAAGAAATATGGCTCAGTTGACTCTGATGCATGCATTCATTGCTGTGCCCAGGGATTTAGACCCACATTTTGTAATATTGTCAAGACATCCAAATGGGACTTTTCTGCAATACCTGCATAATGCTGCCTAATTAATTGTTGCTGTGGATGATGTTGAGGAAGTTGACCATGGCTTGTTGCTACTGCCTGTGGTTGTTGATGCTGTATTTTTTGCCACCTCTGCCCACGTTGCCCCATTTCATTCTGGAAGCTTGGAGTAGTTGTCCAGGGGGCAGGTGCTGTCATATAGTAGCCACCACCATTCCTATTACTCCACATGTCAGTGGTTAATTGGTTTTCATGGCTGTTGGATGTCAACAGTCTCTGGTCAACAAGATTGACTATAAAGCTGAGGCATGACCTTCATGAAAAGATAACGACCAATTCCACAAAGACTAAACACATTTCATCTGCTCTTCAAATGCTGATCAATTCCAGAAACTTAATGGCCATCAACTCCTTGGTTAACACTAATTTTCCATTCAGCAAAGAAGAGGTATTATGTAAGTGGTGAAATGATACAGTCGACATAGGTTTGGCAGGTAAACAGGACATGCGTGTCACATCAGAATTAAATAATTAGGGTACTGTAATTGAGCTGGAAGAATCACAATTTCACCGTAATCATCATCACTTGTATTTGTAAAGGTAATGTCCACTAGAGCATATTTATTCTTCACCGGATGCAGCAATATTGTGTGAGGACTGAAAGAAACTACTTTATTTATGTTGCTGTTCAACTTGATTCACTTAAAAATAAATATTTTTCCCAATGGCTTTTGGTGCAGTAGGTGCAATCAAGGGTATGTTGTGCCTAAGTGTGCATCTGTTTTACCCAACTCACCAGTTGACAACAGAGGTGACACCTTGATTTGGAATCATCCTTTTTATCAAGAGTAAAATTGGTGAAGTGAGGTGAGAGGGGACCTGAATGCAGTCATATGCTACATGGTAATACAGAGATGGCAGATGTGAGGCATTATTATACACAGAGCATTTGGAGATAGAAACATGAGTTGAGGAAAGGAGTAAAGGCTCATACAGGGAGCCTTGCATCTGAAACATATTGTTTTTTAGCTCAGAATAACATGAGGGACAGCAATAGTGAGTGCAGATCCTAAAATAATATTAGAAACTACCAACAGAGCAGCAGCAAACTTAAAGCTTTAATAAAGCATGAAAATGCATGTACCACAGGATTAAGCAGTGTGCTGTAGTAAGCTATAGGACAGTGTTTATCACCATTATTATGGGTCAATATTCCTGATACAAAATTATCCCCTCCACGGCAGAAAAGTGTAAAGGGTATAGGGTAATTTAATAATCAAAAGCCTGGAGCACTATAGTAGGACTCATAAGGGTGAGCCAAGGATAGATTAGAAATATTGTTACACGATGGACCAGGCGCTAAGGCCCACTTACTGAGTTTGTGCTCCAGCCATTAGGTAGTCTTCTCTCCTCCATGCTCTGTTACCCCTAGTGGTGACCACGTGGAAATGCTTCTCTTATAAAACTAATCATGTGACCACTAATGTCAAAGTGCCCACCTAATTTAAATTGTCTATACTATTTAAACCAGCTTTGTACACAGTATGGTAGCAGAGTATTAGGCCTCCTTTACTACAGCATTCCTTGTGATATTTTTTTCATAGGATTTCCTGTGTACCCGTGCTCTATATTTTTCTTGACCTTGAAACTCTGCCTGTGACACTGACCTTACATTGCCCTCACAATTCTTCTACCTACTGATTTTGTACCTTCTCTGTCAGGCTGTTACTTATCCAAATTCCTTAACGCTTCCTATTGCCTTCTGCCCTATCAGCTTGTCACACCGAAAACCATGAGGGCCGTGACCTGCATGTCAAATTGGGTTTGACAGGTGGCAAAGGACCATTCACAAAAGCTGCAACTACAACTTGAGGACCAGAGTCAACAAGGGCTAGATTTACTGAAGGTGTTTTCGTCGATTTTTCTGGTGGTTTTAAAACAGACGGATTTACTAAAGCCTAAACCCCCATTAAAACAGACAGAATTGACATCTTACAAAACAACCACTTTACAAATCGCCATTCTGATTTTAACAATGATGACCATACAAACCGCCAGAGTTACTAAGCTGGGATTTGCAAAACCGACATCCAAACGACCAAAATTAAAGAGGTGGCCCTTTCACAATTAAATTATTGGGGCAATCATTATTGATTAAGGGGCAAAATTAATTAATATCTAACTTATAGGGGTAATTTTTTTATTTTTTATTTTAAGTGGACACTATTATTGTATTAAATTATGGGGGAACTGTGAATATATAATAATATGAACTGATTGTTAATGGTGGATATAATTATTTATGATGCACAATGGGGCATTACATAGTGCCTGAATAATATAATAATTCAATAATTTTGTCTCAATATAATGAAAATTATATTTTTCCCCTATAAGTTAGTTTTAAAATAGTTTTGCTCCTTTATCAATAAATATTGATTGCCCCAATAATTTAAATGTCAATGGTGCTTCTTCTTATGTTCTGAATGGCAAAATAGCTCAAACAGCATGTTTGAGTAATCAAGACATTCAGAAGCAGATATTGAAAAACATGTCTTTTGGATGGTGTTTTTGATGGCAGCTTTAACCAAAACGTCGGTGGTTTGAACAAAACTATTAGCTTAGCTGTTTTCAATCCACCACACATCGCCAGCCATTTTACATCACAGCCTCAAACCATCCTATAGTAAATGCAGTGGTTTGGATCACTAAACCACCAGCCATGTGTGGCAGTTTAAAACCGCCACCCAACACAAATCTTAGTAAATCTAGCCCCAAGTCTTCAATTCCTGAGTGTCTCCCAATCTTCGCAAAATGTATCTAATCTGCTACTGACATTGTTTTGTTTACTAGAGTTTATCTTAGTCCAATTTGTGCAATGCAGGATGATAAAAATTATTTTCCTGTCACTCCAGCTTCTAAATTATGGGGGTGTAGAAGTAAGACAGGAGGCTTGGGTGTTTCACTATGTGTTAGTTCCTTTAAAACTAAAATTACATTTGGTTAAAAAACAAAATAAACAAAATATACAAAATATAACAAAAATACAAGTTCATATTTAACTATATTAGTGCATTCTGCTACTCAGCATACCTTATGACCTTCTACAACATACACAAAACCCATCTAACGCACACAATTGCCGGGTACACAGCCCATAAAGTATAAAGTCTCACCGCAATCATTACTTATCATAGAGTCTACTTTACTTAAAACCTGTACTAGTTTCTCACAAACACCTAGAACAAACATCCCCAAGAAAACCTTGAAACAGGAGGGAGACAAACTTTGACATTATTTCTGAATGAAACTACTCTGCAATATTATGATGGAAAACGACTTCCAAGGAAATGTAAAACAAGGTATTTAAATTGTCATAAAAAATACAATGAAACCAGCTTACACTTTTAAAAAGACACTATATACTACATAAATAATTGAGCACTTCTCACAAGAAAGGAAGTAATGTACTCACTCCAAGTGAAATCCTTACACTGTGCTGAAAAAGTTGAGGATGGAGATGCAGGTTGGTGCGAGCACATTGACGTCTCTGATTGTGTCAATGTCTTGGCCACTAAATGCTGTTGTTGAGTCAAGTGAAGTAGGATTAGTCGGAAACAAATGGGGAAAACAGGGGGCCAGGATCTGAGGTTTGCGAAGATGCAATTGAAGAGAAACAATTTTGACGGCAGAGTTAAAGTCATGAAATTGTAATTTGTGATTTAGGAAACATTTAGACCAGATTTCTTCCATTTGTATTTAGCAGCACATTTGCTGCTGGAGCATGAGCAGTACAGTTTGATAGGGGCAGCCTTTGTCCAATCGCTTCACTAGTGGATAGGCTTAAATGAAACTTATAGGAAAGAGAAACTCATCAGTGAAATACATTTCCAGTCCATCACTAGTAAGTATTTAGTTGCATTGTATTATTGAGTGTTAATGGTCTTTTGTTCTTCGTCAGGTCGGATTAATGTGAAGAGTGAGGAGCTTGATGACATGGTCAAGGAGGCACCAGGACCTATTAATTTCACTATCTTCCTTACAATGTTTGGTGAAAAACTGAAAGGTACGGTCATGTAGATACGGATAGATATAGTCAATATGCTTCACATTTAATAACAGATCAAATAATTATTTTCATTTATAAAGTTTGACTAATGATTTTTCCAGATGACAGTTTATTCAGGAGAGGTGCTATGCCCAAAACAGAATGTGCCACAAGTAATCTGCTGGTAGATACCATAGTCTAGGGATGTCTTCATTACTATGTTGTGCCATATACAGCAATGGATTACATGGCCATGATAAAAGCCAATCTCTGCGTTATTTTCTGATGGTCACCATCAAAGCAGCCTGAGCTGGTGGTATATTATTGGAGGTTTACTCATCTGCATGTCGCATATTTCATTGCTGTCCATGTGGAAAGCAAACATAATGTGCCATAGTGGTCAACGTTTGCCTAGCAGCAGTATTGTGCTATATGTACTTGCATCAAATGGATATACAACAGTGATAAGTTGACCGTAATCCTTTATATGACACACTTATCCTGACAAATCCACGGTGCAGATTCCATCACACAAACATTCTTGCAGACATCATTGTAATAGTAGGAATTAAATGTGCTGATTACTTGTATATTATTCTTTAATCTGTTATTGTTTATTAGTTCTGTTTTATAATAGAGAGAGTGGACATTCCGACTTTCTTTATTTTATGAGTCACATTTGTACTCTTTATGCTTTTATTATATTGGTTTTGGTATATCTCCTTTGTAAATGTGTTTTAGTGTATAATATTCACTTTGAAAAGACACCCAGTAGATATTATGGCCAAAGACCCAATCTCTGCAACCTCTGAGGATATCCAGGGGGAAAAAGGATCTGTGTCTTCCCGCTAAACCTGAGAGGCCCCAAGATACACACTCTCCATCCCCTTAACACGCACTTGAATATTTTAACCCTCATCAGAAACTCTAAAATATGCATCTATGTTAAGAGCATAACTTCATCTAGCCTACATTCAGCAAGGAACAATCTGATTCACCCAGTTCCTTCCCATCAACAGGAACTACATTTCTCATCCTGCAGTTGCTGCAATCTAACCTTCCAAATCATGCACTTAACCATTAAAAACAATCTCAAAAATAGGTACAGGATATAAAAAAATAGCAGGTGTGACCTCTTGTGTGGCGAATTTTGTCTGTATCTTGGACATAGCCATATGTATAGGCTATATTTTAAAGACAATTCCAGTATATGTAACTATATATATATATATATATATATATATATATATATATATATATCTGTATATATATATAGTCTATGTAATAAAATACAGTATTTTATAAAATATACCCTATATATGTATAGGCTATATTTTAAAGCCAATCCCTGTATATATAACTATATATACACATATATATATATATATATATATATATATATATATATATATATATATACAGTTGGCCAAAATAGTAATAGAGGACAGACAGGTGTTTTTTGTTTAATCCAGCTTTGTTTGTCATAGCTGCATTAATTGTAAGAAGCTTGTTATGTAATCTTCTTACATGATTTAACACAGATCATTAGCTAGCACAGAATTGGCAGACATTTCTTTAAAGCAGAGGGAAGAGATGTGATTCAGAGAGGATAATACATCTAATTATAATATGCATATTGCTTAATGCTTTTTGAAGTCTTCATGCTAATAAAAATGCCAGCAAACACTACAGAAATAATAATAATAACAACAGCAGCAATAATAGTATATGTAATTGTACCATAAAAACACAATAATATCTTGCCAACCATGGTGACAAAAGTATGCAAATTTCATTGCTAAACGTTTACATTTTTGTCAGAGTGTGTTGTATAACAAATATTGGCAAGTGCAAACAAGGCAGGAATGTAAAAAACAACACAAAATAAAAAATATTTATCACATAGAGCACACTGACATAGGAAAAGTGGGCAAGCGTAAGGAAATGAGTGACTTTGACAATGGGCAAATTGGGATGGCTAGACGACTGGGTCAGAGCATCTCCAAAGCGGCAGGTCTTGTGTGGTGTTCCCGGTATGCAGTGATTAGTACTTACCAAAAGTGGTCCAAGGAAGGGCAACCAGTGAACCGAAGACAGGGTCATGTATGCCCAAGGCTCATTGATGCGCGTGGGAAGTGATACGATTGACCATCTCTTATTCTTTACGACAAATATTCTGTAGGACACATGTAAACTAAAGGAACATTTAGAACTTGCAATCTGAAATTCTAATATGAAGAGTATGCTCAATCAATCTATTTGAACTCTATATGAATGCAAGACTTCAGAATTCATACACATGTCTGACATCATACATCTGTCAGACATGAAAACAGTACATTTTTAAAGTGTACCATCGCCTAAAATCAGTAGGGGCAGCCAATTTTTAGACTGAACCAATATTCAGTCTATTAATTTTGTAGGAACTTGGGATACTAATGAGATAGGGGGACCAAAGTAGTGTCGATAGTTCATAGGAGTTTGAAATACTGAGATGATCAGTACATTTTAAATAGGTACTAAATCTAACTAAATATTTATCTTATACTCTAGGTAATGTAAATTGCATTGTCGTACCCTTCTCTGGATGTCATAACAACTCTGTTTTTTATGCCTTTAATTTGTCACTTGAGAAAGATACTGTATACTAAACTGCCCCAGTCTCCTGCCACCGTCAAGCATAGTTTGATTAATTCTTTATATATTGGATTATATGCAGAGGGTGACTAAAGCTGACCTTCACAATGACCCAATGCTGGTATTTTCCATTATAACTCAAATGAGCATGTTTCCAATGAGAATGCCAGTTTGCTTCTATCCCTTGTGCATATTATGGTATTAGTGGCTAAGAATTGCATATTGACTCAGAGGATTCATCCATTAACTCTCACAGAGACCAGCTGACACAAGTTCTGTTTATGAAGAGACAGATTCAGTATGGTGACGTTTGTGAAAAGGTTTTTTTTAAACAGTGGGAATGATTCTAAATGACTGTGAAGCTCCATAGTGTTTGAGCTTCATTTTGGGTAGTTCTTGGTAGTGTAAGGTACAATGTCCTGACTCTTGGAGGAGATTATAATTGGTCCCTTGTTCTTATAGGTGAAAGAAATTAGAGGAGAGAGATTAGATATACACACAATAGTGTTTAGGTGAAGTCTTAGATATACACACAATAATGTTTAGGTGAAGTCTTAGATATACACACAATAGTGTTTAGGTGAAGTCTTAGATATACACACAATAGTGTTTAGGTGAAGTCTTAGATATACACACAATAGTGTTTAGGTGAAGTCTTAGATATACACACAATAGTGTTTAGGTGAAGTCTTAGATATACACACAATAGTGTTTAGGTAAAGTCTTAGATATACACACAATAGTGTTTAGGTGAAGTCCTAGATATACACACAATAGTGTTTAGGTGAAGTCTTAGATATACACACAATAGTGTTTAGGGGAAGTCTTAGATATACACACAATAATGTTTAGGTGAAGTCTTAGATATACACACAATAGTGTTTAGTTGAAGTCTTAGATATATACACACAATAGTGTTTAGGTGAAGTCTTAGATATACACACAATAGTGTTTAGGTGAAGTCCTAGATATAGACACAATAGTGTTTAGGTAAAGTCTTAGATATGCACACAATAGTGTTTAGGGGAAGTCTTAGATATACACACAATAGTGTTTAGGGGAAGTCTTAGATATACACGCAATAGTGTTTAGTTGCAGTCTTAGATATACACACAATAGTGTTTAGGTGAAGTCTTAGATATACACACAATAGTGTTTAGGGGAAGTCTTAGATATACACACAATAGTGTTTAGGTGAAATCTAGGGCATAAGGAAGAATGGGTAGTAGATAATATGGAGTCATTCTGAAGATATCAAGATATTCATTCTGCTTAGAGGGGAAGGGAATTCAGAGCAAAGCACTTTTATTAGTATTATTATTTAATTAGTAAAATATGTAATATTTTTCAGTGGTGGATTCAAGTGAGGGGCGATAGGGGCAAGCTCTCCCCAGCAGAGGAGTGCAGCCTGCAGCCGCACATTATGTACAGGTCTGTGTCGGCAGACAGAGAATCCCACCGGACACTCTGAGTGTGTATTAAACACAATCAGAGCAGCGGGGCCACATACTCTGCCTGGCTGTCTCTGCCTGCACAGACCTGCACATAGTGTGCGGGTAAAAAAAGGGGACAGGGACTAAATCGCCCCCCTAAAAAAGTCAACTAGTTCCGCCCCTGATATTGTTCCATGGATATAATGAGGAAATACAACTGGGGTCATTTAAAAAGTGAGCGACTTACTCTGAACAGTGTACAAATCTTTACTGGTCCGCGCATGCATAGATTTATCTGTACATCCAAAATGAATGATCATTCAGCTCTTATCAATTTTATTTATGTTTCATATAACTCCTGGAAGTAAGGGGACATTGTGCCCCACCTAGCACACAATTACTTAAGTGAATTGTATAAAATTTCTTAAGAAAAGGTTAAATCGTCAGTTTTTAGGATTTGTAAGGCAATGCTATTATATAGCTGGGACATACGAACACCGTATCCTTTAAGAAGATAATATAAGCTGATATAAGGTAGAATGCTATTGTTTATAGTGTTTCTGCTAAGGTAGTAATAGGCAAACTCTAACACATCAAGGGCCACTCATTACTCTTAGGGCTAGATTTACTAAGCTGCGGGTTTGAAAAGTGGAGATGTTGCCTATAGCAACCAATCAGATTCTAGCTGTCATTTTGTAGAAGGTACTAAATAAATGAAAGCTAGAATCTGGTTGCTATAGGCAACATCCCCACTTTTTCAAACCCGCCGCTTAGTAAATCTAGCCCTAAGTCTCAGCAATAAGTTACAAATATACATTTAATCAAAGAAAGAGACACCACTTTGTAATAACATAACAGCAGGCATTGTAATGGAAGATAAGCAAATTGTACAAGTTATAATAAACAAAGCTGACAATTCAATGGATTGGAGCGTAAAGCTGAGAAAAGGATGGATGTGGCATAAAGAAGGAAAGAGATGAAGGCTCGAAGGCCCGCATGTGTCCCAAAGCCACCTACTTGGGGGTTAATCTTCTCAGCCAATGTGGCTTGCTAAAGGGATCTCAAAATTTTTCGACCAACATATCTAAGTGGGATATTTCATAGTGGATGAGGGCCTGATAGCTCTAGGCAAAAACTCACTTTGTTTAAATGAAAAGTCAGAATACCACTCCTTCCATTTAAACTATCTGACCAACAACTAACAACATCCCTTAATACTGTTACTACACATTGTGACCTCTCTACTAGGTTACTACTTAAAGGACTGGAAGGAGAGAGGCATTTTCTAAGCACCAAAATCAGTAGATTTGGTGCTATATAGTACATTATACAAAGCCTTTTATAAAGCTAACCCCACCATTTTATTAGTGTAATTTCCATATGCATTGACAGCTCTGTGGATTTTTCTAGTCAACTACAACACATTTGCTACATTTTAAGCTTCTTGGAGCTGTGAGCTCGTTTCATTTTATGCTTCTTTGAGGTTTGAGCAATTCTGTGTTTTTGAATTCCTTAATTTTTTTGTTAAAATTTAATGGCACAAAATCTGCTCTTATTACAAAAGTTCTGTTAACATTTGTAGAACTTCTTATAAAATATGTCCTTATATTTGGTGCTTAGGGCTGTCACTTGTGCAATATAAATTATTTTCAATGAAGTAAAGGCAAAACACTACTAAATCATTTTATACAAATTGGTATGTTCCAAGTTGAACCCTGTGTATTATAAGGAATAATGCAGCCCCTATTGTAGACTATACTGTAAGAATATTAGACATCATCTTATAGTTCTGTGTGGTCTCAGGCCTTCCTATATTCATAACTTACTCAGTAACAATTCTTGTTAACTACTGTAGAAGACACAGTGGCCGGATTCATCTTCAAATGTAAAACCCTTTGTGTTCCGTAACTTGCATGAAATAGCTCTGTGCATGCTAAGAAATGGACTTTACACCAATAAATGCAATTGCATGCAATTCATGTCTGTCACGGTTCAAATACAAGTGCAGCTCAGGAGCCAGAAATGAGGTGGAAACACACAATGTTTATTGCTGAATACTGAATATACAGGAATATGCAGGAATAAATACCGGGTAGATGGCTGATGAAGGTAAGTGGTAATATGGAGAGATCCAGGTAGCATAAAACCAAAAGCACAGCAGAGGAAAGGAACAACAGGATGGGACAACAATAACCAGCCCTGAATGCTGGGAGAGACAGGTATAAATGGAACACACCCAGGTGCATGAGATAATGAATGAAGCAGTGTTAACTCCTAAGGAACTAGGAGCACAACAGGCACAATAGCAGCACCTCTGGTGATCAGAGGTACTGCTGCTAACACATAAAATGAACACAAATGATAAAGTCTGATAGTCCAGGAGGCAGGAGCTGCCAGGCAAAGCAGTATGCTGCAGGCAGATCGTGACAATGTCTGAATACAAATAAGACTTACTACTGCCTACGTCTTGAAGGGCGGGACGGCGGATGAACCCAGGCAATGTACATTAAGCGCAGAATTGGTCAATTCAAATTCTACGTTTCTCCTAAGTACGTATATTTTAGTTGTATCATTTGCACCAGCTAAATGGCAGGTGTAAGTGCCGACTGATATTGATGACTGTCACAGCATAGTCTGTGTATTACAACTATACGTAAATGTGCCACTAGATAGCACAGAACATGTGCATGCAAAAAACAGATCGTATGTACAGTATGCATTAAGAACATCCTGATTTATGTATTAAATGTAAAAAAAATGGGGAAAAATTTCAAACACTTATTTTTATTAGTAATTATAGTATTATGAGTTGGTAGTTTCTTCTATACATTTGTTGTTTTGCATGCGTTGTGATGAGACTTGATATTGCACATACGTATGTGTGTATCCTGCAGTCTGTTGTGTCTGTTGGCTTATGACAAGTACTATTTAGGCAGAGCGTACCCAGACTCAAATGGAAACGTATCTTGATATCCACTTGGATTTGAATACGGGCACATGTAAACTCCAGTTTGTGCATGCAGGTTGTATTTGAAGATGAATCAGGCCCACTATCAGCATCATCGCCATTTATTTATATATCGCCACTAATTCCGCAGCGCTGTACAGAGAACTCACTCACATCAGTCCCTACCCCATTGGGGCTTACAGTCTAAATTCCCTAACATACACACACACAGACAGACACAATTTTTTTTGTTAGCAGTCAATTAATCTACCAGTATGTTTTTGGAGTGTAGGGGGAAACCGGAGCACCCGGGGGAAACCCACACAAATACGGGGAGAACATACAAACTCCTCACAGATAAGGCCATGGTCGGGAATTGAACTCATGACCCCAGTGCTGTAAGGCAGAAGTGCTAGCCAATTAGCCACTATGACATATATATTTAGTTAAAAATTATTGCAAACACAGCAGATAAAAAAAAAGTTGTATTCACTTCTGAATAAATAAAATCCCACGTTTTTTGATGAAATCTGATAATACCAGAGTTAAAAAAATTGCTGTGATCTTACTGCAAAAAATACAAATATCTGTCAATAATATTATATTTCTAAATAAAAAGCTGTAATTAGTGATTTTACATAAGGCGTTTATGTAATACACCAGTATGAAGCAACTAAGTGCTGGGTGGTTATGTTTTACCATACCAATTACTGGATTAATGGATTAAGTAACTCACTTCTTGTTTTTTTCCCATTAATCAACAGTAACTGGGGTAAGATACAGAGCCTCCTAAATAAGAATTGTTATGCCAAACGCTTATATCAAAAAGTCTATTTCTGCAATATTAACCACATGTTGCTTTCTATTGAGTGTTAGAAAAATGCATTTGCAGCTTGTGGAGAAAATAACTTTGATACACATCAAAAGGACCACTTTATTTACCAACTAATCAATAAAGGATGAGTTATGTGTGACACTGTTTCAGACAAAGCCTGGAGAAATAACAAGAGACAAATGTAGAACACTGTATGAAATGGTGGGAACCCAAGCTTTGTGAAATACTTCATGTTTGCCACCGGCAGTATGATTGACAATAGGGAACTGAGCGTAAAGAGATATTGATTGAAAAGGAAAGACGCTCAGTGATCCCTTGAAGGCACAGAGAACACAATCTTCAAACTACAATAATGCATCTTTCTGCCCTTAAGTATATTTCAGGAGATTTTTATTTCCTTTATTGACAGCTTGCTCAAGTGAAACTTAAGTGATGCACTTGGCTATTGAAGAAATAAATCCCCAGGAAACTGCATTTGCGTTATTGACTTATTGTTAAAGAAACAGAAAAGCTGAATTTATATGTAAAAAAAATAAAACATAAAATAAACTGTAACTGATTATTAATTGTTACTTTAATATGTGTCTTGATCATGGTCACAGTTTTGTTTTGGGTAAATTCTTTCTGTTTTGGAATTAAGTTTTATATATAGCCCTTGAAAAACTTGGGCTCGGGCCTATGTACTGCTACCAGAAATCAAGGCCTGAATACATTACAGAAATTATTTCTTCACAGGTCAGTAAGATCTAACACTTAACTTTTAAAAATTAGATATTTATAATTTTTTATTGAATATTGCAATACTGAATAAAATTCTAGGGGTGGAGGCAACTGACTTAAACGCTAAGGAGCGATAGTCTTGTCTTTCAAATCAGAAAATTTACTGAGGACAAATCTGGGGCAACTTCTGGTACCCCCAACTCATTTCCTTATTGATTTGGAGAAACTCCTCAACAATTTATTATGTTTCAAGTTCCAACAGACCACAACAACGGCAGTAGGTGCTAAAAATGACACCGACATGACACACAAATACAATCTCAGTGTCACGAGTCGCGGCGGCTCGGCACCGCCGCAACTCACTGTGTCCTCTCAGTCGCTTCCCGGCCGTCATCATGACGACCGGGGCGTCACCTCTGGTTCTTGTCCCAACCGTTGCCATGGCGACGTCTGGGACAAAAACCAGAGGTGACGCTCAGTACATTACCGCCGCAACCCGGCCAGCTGGACAGCCGGGAGTGTGCACATCTTCTATTAATTAGTTAATCCCCAGCTGGGGAATGCTGCTTGTCATGCCTCCAGCTCCCATTGGCCATTTCAGGTATTTCAGGCAGGGAGGGCTTACATTCCCTGCTGGTTATAGCTTCAGACTCTGGCTGCTGACCTGCTTCTTTCTCTGCTCCTCTGCTCTTGCTGTTTGGATTGATTCTTTTGTGTATGACCCTTGGCTCACTTACTGGACTCTGTTTGATTGCTCGTGTCCCTGATCTCTGCCTGTTACCTGGATATGCTGTTTGTCGCCAGCCCTGACCTCTGCCTGGACCACACTACCGCTGCCTGCTGTACCCTTTGACCTCGGCCTGTTTTGGACTTCGCTGTTTCTACCTCCTGGCCCTCGCCTGCGCTACGGTAAGATTATAAACTTGTACTACTCTGAGTTTAAGTCCTGGGGGCATCCGAGTACCTGTGAGCACGTTCAGCTCTACGGGAAAGGCGACTGCTATAGGTGAAGACCTCTGCTACCTGTTCTACGAGTTTATGATTTTTGCCGTCAGCCCTAACATTGGCGGCTGCTATAGGTGAA